>NC_083718.1:12646818-12949848 GCF_028564815.1 Eubalaena glacialis | reverse complement strand
TGTTGTGACATGAGAGCTCTGATAATGAGGTGGCAGGGACCTCATTTTTATGTCTCAGTGAAAGAGCTCACAGAATAGCATGCTACTCCCATAATTATGATAAGCAATAATTACAGGATCAGGTTATTAAAGCCTGCATGTTAAGAGGAAAACTGACGCTGGGCTAGAAAGTAATAGGTGATGAGGTCCTGAATAAAGCTTCATTTTATGTTTAACTTCATTATACACTTGACACTGATGCAAGGTTGAAGGGTTTTTTTTTGTTTTTTTTTAGCTTGCAATGCACTGTATGTTATCAAAACATGTGCTATTGGCACAGTTATATATCTCACCATCAATTCTAATACCATGACACAAACAGGTGAGTGAGAATGTGGCAGCATTCATTTTTATTATAATTGTCCTAGATTATTGCTTCTAACATCGTGATGATGGCAAATGCCATTTCATATAATTAAGCATTATCCCAAAACTCGTGCCACTGTCTCGAAAAGAGAAGGGCCATGGGTAGAATTTATTAATAGCATGCAAAAAAAATCACGTCTTTCCTTTTATTAAAATGTGTTGTCACTCAATTGCAGTGAATTAATAAAATTACTAAAATGAGGATTTGGAAAAAGAGCAAGAATCTATTCTTAATTCAACAGGAATTTATTGAGAAATTACTTTGTTTCAGTTGTATCAGGGAACTAAATGGACAGACATAAATAAACAGACGGCATGTTCTCCACACCAATCTGCCATAAAATCAAATGTTAGCTGTGTGAGATAGGGCAAGTTATTTAACCGAAGTAAGTTGTAATTTCTCTGCAGGTTAAATATTCAATTACTATATACATTTTAAGTAATATGATAAGAGAAGCAGAGTGCTATGTTAGCACACACTATTTTTTCTTCTGTCCTCCCACTCTTATGTCAACCATTTTCTTTCTTTCTTTTTTCTTTTTTGTCATAGCATTGATTTGGCACATAAGACGCCCCAAAAGGCCAAAAGGCAGTCCTCACTTTCAATTCATTGGGCCCCGAATTGAGAAAATTTACCTCTGTTTCCTAGGTGTTCCAAATCCACTGAGCCCAAAAGCGTGAGGACAATAAATAAAATTCTTCAACTAGGTACTGGGTGTATTGGTGAGACTGGCCCACATATAACTATGTTCCTTGATTCTTATATCTGTGTGTTTAGGAGTACAGGAGATCATCAAATATTAGCTGTTGTTGTAAGACATGCTGATGCTGCATCCAGTAGATACCACAACCCTAAGAACATTGTCTCCAGGTAGGGAAGAAATTGAGTCTTCATCAGGCCACTCAATCTTTCTATCAGGCTACCTGCTTCTGGGTGATGGGGCTCCTTATTAAATCAGTAGCTTCTGTTTACATGAGTCCATTGTCTCCACTGTCACATTTCTTTATAATAAAATATGTGTGGATTATCACAACCATAGATACGGCATTGTCTAAGTTCAAAATGATGATGCTGGCAGGTCAATGGGTAGAGAGGACAAACCCATGACTAAAAGTGTGACTCTGCCCATGAGCACAAAGCACTGCTCTTTCCACGACAGAAGGAATCCAGTATAATCTGCCAGCTGGTAACTTGCTGAGGCCCCTTGTGTGCATTGGTAAATCAACTCCCTGAGATGGGAAAAGATCCCAGATTTAGAGTCTTTGCTGATTTCCATGGTGTCCCCATGCTACCAATACGATATCATGAAAAATAAAGCTGAGGAGACATGTGTACAAATGACTTATGAGATCTGGTAGGAGCTCCAGAACAACACTGCTCTTCAAAGTCTGTGTGTCCAAGTTGTGACTGTAACCATGTCAACCATAGTGAGGAAGATATATATATATATATTTTTTTTTTTTTTGAGCCCATGCCTGTAATCCTCAAATATAAGCAACTAATCACAGAATCCATTTTGAGGATCACTTTCCTTGTAGCAGTGAAGAGTATCCAGAAAGATTAATAATGATCTATAAGGCAAACAGGAGATACCAGGCATGTAGAGAAACCCTAATTACCCTTAATTTATTAGTAATAGATTTGAACTATATGACTCTAAACCTTATCATCTAAACTGGGCTTTATTTACTTTATCAAGGCCCTATAAAATAATTAGTAAATTCATAATCCTTGACATGCATATGGAGATATATGTGTCTATATATATATATATATATGTGTGTGTGTGTGTGTGTGTGTGTATATATATATATACATGGATGCATATATGTGGGTATATGTTTATTTGTATATAAAAGTGATATAACTTATTTGGAGGAGTATAAAAAATGCATATTTTAATACATTCTAGTTTACAATCACATCTATGCTATATAAAACATAATGTTTCCATATTCTCAAAATATTTTATTTCCTGTGTTAGGTACTTGAATGCCAGATGGATAGGGACAAATGTGTAGCTCTACTGATTATTCTGATGTTGCTTTTTTGGAAACATGAAACATGAACTGTGGATTAGCAGAAAGGTTGAAGTTGGATGAGATAAGTTTGGAAATTAAAATAGTATTAACATTTCTGGACTACAAGGAAAATTATATATCCAGCAGTTTAAACTGGCAAGTTGGTAACTCTAAGATTGTTTGCAATATCTAGTATTGTTTTTGTAAAAATGACTTATAAAGAGTATCTACCAGTAAAGTTTTAGTCCTGACTGATAAATTTACCTAAATAAGTATAAATATAAATATAACACAATTTGCTTTAAGCTCTGCACAATATTATGGAATGCCCTTCTGTGGCCCACACTGCATTATTATTCTTCACACCTCATAAGATTAGAAAGAAAAATTAGGACGAAAAAAGACCAAAATCAATCTAGTAGCTTAACAGAGACTTTTATTCCATATTAAAGGCAAATTTCAAACAATAATTAAGAATTAACCATCTTCCTTTCTGCTCTCTCTCTGCATTGGGAAGTTTCAATTGCGCGATCTGTTTTAAGTTGTAGGCTGTGAATTGCATGTTCATTGTGGAGACAATCCACAGAGCAGGGGTGCCTGCAGCCAATAGGTGAAACTTCCCAGGCAACTAAAAAAAGATGAAGGAGTGACCTGAGCTGTTAATTACTTTCCTGAGGGCAGAGGGCAGAGGGCAGAGCTAGTGGTTGACAACAAAAGCTTTTCCCAGACTTTCCAGAACTTAATCCCATTAGATGAGACCTTGCCAGGGCAAATATTGGATCTAAGAAGGTACAGACATTCCTTACAGTATTATAGGAGCAGACACGCAATAGGGAAAGACTGAAAATTATCTAAACAATGACAGAGGATTTACATGATTTCAATTTTTCCTTAGTTCAAGCATTATGAGTTTGAAAGTAGCCCTGACATTCTGCACTTAATAACATAAGTAACACATTTATTGTCAATTTTGAGTGTTAGGGAAAAAAACCTGGCAACATTTTGGGGTACTACTTGTGTGATTGGAGTGCTACTTACAAGTTTAGGCTTTCCCATAACATAGGGTAAAATACAATTTCCATTGTAATCATTTTAAAACTAGGAAAATACAATTTTTTCAAATTAAAAGAAAAATGAAAAAAAAAACCCTGAAAAATATTACCGATTGCTTTTTATTGTGTGATTCCTTGATTAGTCTTTATGAAATGTTATGTCATTGTATTACATATGGTAATTTCAAATGTGAGTCACTTTTACAGCAGGAATAACATGAACTTGATTAGGATTAATTTTTCTGGAAAAAAGAAAATATAGAAGCAAGAATTGTGATGATTGAAATGTAAACAATGTAGTTTCAAAAACATTAATTATGTTTGAAAAGAAAGAAAACCACCATTTTTTACTAAAATTTTTAAAAAGCAATGAATTATATATTTCATATATTCCGTATTTATAATTTGGTATCGTTTTCAAGAAAGAGAAAGGTTTTTGCAAAACTCACATTTTGCGTTATAATTGAAGCCTGGGTTGTAAGTAGCATGATCATTTGAGCCATGAAAGGTATATAAATGAATATATATGTGTATATATATATATACTTATTTATATATGTGTGTGTGTCTGTGTATATGTGTTTACTTCTATTATTATTTCAGTATAAATGAAGAGCAGAAATTGTTGTCTAAGGCAGAGTACGAATATTCCAATTTGATTTCCAACAGTAAATAATTTTGTTGTTTAAAAATACATGATACTGTTTCTGGAACTATAGACTCTTTAGGAAATGAGAAGCAAATGAAACGAATAAACCATTATTACAATGAGTTTTCATGATAGCTGTTTTAATAAATTATTCTTTTATTCATGTTACGTGTGTCAGTTTCTTTTTATTTCCATGTCTTCTTCGTTCATTTACATTCTTCTGCATTAAAAAGAAATAGAACTAAAATGGTCAACAAATATTTATTGCACTTGCTTCCAATCATCTACCTAATAATGTGTTTCCTCTTTTCTCATGTAATTCTTATGCTCAAAAACTTTGCTTTAAGCATTATGACTGTGTATTGTGATACGTTAAGACTTTCCTCCTGATATTTATGACTCAATATTATATTTGCATCGTTTCTAGCTAGTCATTTGACATTACAACCTAAATGTTGGGCAATTTCAATGAACATAACACTTTAATAAGAGATAGAATGAACCAGTCATCTGGTTCAGTTAGGTCAGTGTCCTCATTGTTCCCAAGTGATTACATTATATTCTTTATTTCTCTTTTTATTTTTACCAACAAATACCATGACAGTTTCTTTCCTCCTTTACATCTGAGCAAACCTCAAGTCTTCCTGTCACTATGAGGCTTTCACTAACTTGAACCTAAACTCTTTTCCTCCTCTTAGCATCACTAATCTATGTTATACAATTTGGCATTTGCTCATATACTTTTATACAGGTCTTTGTTTCCTATGCATTTATTGTTACTGATTTAATGCATCAACCAGCTCATATTTGTTATGGAATAACTTAAAGATTTTAGTTAGCACTTTTCAATAAAAGAACCCTTTAGCTATCTAAACCTATAGATTAGATATAGTTTCTGAGCTCAAGAAGCTTATGATTTAATAAAGGACCATTAAAAATAGTTCTTCACATTGCCAGAAAGCAGAAGAATGAGCACACGGAAGGAATACAATAAATTAGTAATGACGCTTTCATAATTAAAGCAAAATAAGTATCAAGGTTTACAGCTGAATGTAAGAGAATATAAAAACATACTAACATGAGCAAAATATTTTGGTTCTTGCATTAGAGATGGATTTACTCATAAAAATAACATATGTATGTTCTATATGTTCTATACATTATATATTTTTAATATTTTATATATATATATTTTTTTTTCTGAAACCCTTGGATGGAAATTTGACTTGGTTTATAATGTCATCTGTGGGCTTCTCAGTAAGAGGGTGTTAGAAAGGGCTTATGATAGGATTTGGGTTTTGGTTGGGTGATTTTGGGAATGGCCTAAGGAAGCAAGGGTTTGCATTGGGTGTGGTGCTGTTAGGATGCAGGGACAATTCCAGTTGAGTATCCCAATAAATCTTACCTTTGGAGAGAACAGACTAGAGTGAAGTTAAACTATAATTGGTAAAGATTCATCAGTTAATCATTCGTATTAGCACTGGGAGGGACTATTTGGTATTTTGTTACTTGGGAAATATTTTTTATTTGCATTCAGACATGATTACAGAGTGCTGTAGTTTTTGTCTTGATCCATCATGGTCACAGAATGTTCTTTTCTAATGTTAATGTTCGGTGAAATTATTTTAGGAGAACAACAAAGCCAGGCTGAAGTACCAGCCGGCTCCTGGATGTTAGGCACTGCTTTTCTGTTTCTCAATAATACAGTTTAAAAGAGTAAAATTATTTTTATTTTTACTGCTAGAAATTTTTCTTGATTAATGCTGCACATGAAACACCAGTATGCTCAGAAGTAAATTAGGCTTTATCTTAGAGACAGAAATAGAAGCTAATTTTGGATGTGAGAAACAGAGGCATTTATTTAAAAAAATATATATGTATATATATTTCAAAAATAATTATTTAAATTTTGTTACTGTGATTTTCTTTTATTTTTTATTTAGCACTGGGTAAAAATCAGAGATGCATTATAATTTTGAAGACCTCATAACATAATTCTGTATTTACAAATATTTTCTCTTAGCCTCATTCCACATCTTAAATGAGACTGTCTCCTCATTCAAGATGTGGAAACAACCAGTGATTGATTCAACAGCTAAAGTTTAACACTTTTGCTTTAGTGGTATCTTATAAATTTAGCCATAGAAAATAAATTCTCCCTAAAGGTATGTTCTTATTTTGATGTTTGCAATTAAGTCTGATATTGTATTTGTGTAGCATGGGTTATTTTTCTGACATTTGGAATGAGAAAACTGAGGCAGAAAGCTGTTACATATTTTGCCTTAAGACCCAATGATCCAACAACAATCTATTATTGATTTTTTTATATGCTCAGAACTTTTTTACAGTTTCAGTTACTAAAATAGAAAAACATTTCCAGAACATCACTACTTTTTAATGACTGCTAGCCAAATTGGTACAATAGAAAAATAACTCTGTGCCCATAGAACCAAAGATAAATATAATTTTCCTGTGCTTAATATTCATAAATGTACAGAAACTGCATAATGAGTACACATATTTAAAATTTAACTATCAAAATTATGTATTTCCTTTGAAAGGATGTATATACTTTTATAACTTGATGTTGTTCATTATCCATTGTGCCTCATGCTTGAAATCTTGGAAATGATCACATTTTCCTAGACATAATGATTTGAGGATGAACTTTTTCACCTTTTTTTTTCCAGTGTGTGTTCACATGTATTTTACCAATGACCCTCATGCAATACCATCCACCCTGTGTCCTCAAAAGTGTTGATTTTAGAGTATACTACATTGTTTTAAAATTAAGACATTTAGGATGAAAAAAAATCATTTTAACTTTGGAGAAATTCTAGAATTGTAATCATTTATATGTTTTCAATTTTCCAAAAATTATCAATAAAATATCCTTGCTCTAAAAAGTGCCAATACTATTAACATTTTATGTGTTCTGTGGCCCAGAAAATTTTAATACAGCACAGTTTTAATTTTTTAAGTACCAATGTGCATTTTGTTTGCTTGTTCACTTCTTGTTGTTGTCATGTAGTTACAATATGCCATTGCTCTTCATCAATGTTTCAGTATTCCTTTTCTCTATGATGAGTTTTCTAGTTTCTGATATCCCAATATTTTTGCTAAAGGCATTGGAGAGGAAGTAAAAATGTATTTCAGGATTTTGCTTTATCTATATACATTTAGAAAAATTGGCTCTAGCAAACATTTTCAGTTATTGGATCCAGAAGAAGCTCTTTAAGACAGAGATTGTCTTTCAATTTCCAATATTTATTTTAATGCTTGCCTTACAGCAGATGTTCTGTATGCAATGTATTAAAAAGCAGTAAATGAAATAGTAATTTTCAAAATTACCTCTGATAATGATTTAATCTCTATATACCAGTATACATATAATTTAAATATGTAATTATATTTTAATATCAAAAATTTCACATTTGATTTTTTTAAAAATTTGTCTGCTGACTTAACTACATTTAATTAATATTAATATTACATTTGAGCCAATGGTATATTTAATATAAATTATATATGATAATTAAAACTTCAATAAAAAATAAGGTATGTTAGTATTAAGCTCGTATAAATATGGAGTATATAGAGATAGATGTATCACCTATGTGAGAATGAATTGCTTTGTCCTTCCTCTTACCCCATTCCCAATCAGTAAATTTCACCATTATCCATCAAATTGTTCAATTCAGTAATCCAATAAAACATTTTTGATTAACTTTTTCCCTATACACATCCATGTTTATTAAGCCCTAACATTATATATTCAAAATGTGTCTCAAATCCATCTCCTCTTCACACTACTACCATCATTTAATGCAGGCCACTATTTACATCCACCTGATCTATTACTATTTAACTATTTTTCCCATTATCTTCATATCTACCTGTTCTCCTTCCCCTGAAACATGAATGTTCTAAGATGTGAATTAGTTATATAAGTTTTCATCTTAAAGTTCTTCAGTATTCTTCCATTGTTCAAATCCCTTACCATAATCAACAGAGACCACCATAATATGCTCTCTGCCTGTTTCTAAAGTCTCATTTTACTTCACCCATACGTTTCACTGCTATCCAGGTACATGATTGATTTGTTAGTTTCTAGAATAAACCAATTTTAAACTGAAATTTTATTGAAATGAAAATAGATTCAAATTTAGTTTAATAAGTAATTCTCAGAGGCTCATAGACTCTTTATCAAGAGTACAAATACTTCAGTGATAACATCCTGCAAAATTATAGTAATAATGTGGCAACCATGATATTGGCATTGATACAATTCATCATTGTGTGTTGTGTATATTTAGTTCTAAACAACTTTTATCATATATGTAGATTTGTGTAACCACCAGAGAAAAGATGCACAACAATTTCATCACCATAAATATACTGTATGTTAGCCTTTTATAACCAAACCCATCTCCCTCTCATTTCACCATCTGCCCCAAATTTAACTACTGGCATTCTCTAATTTGTGCTTCATTTCTGAAATGTCATTTCTAAAATGTATGTAGGTGGAATCATATAGTATGTAATATTTGGGGATTACCTTTTTTCATTAAACGTATTTACCTGAAGATTCATCCAAGTTGTGTGGACCAAAAGTTTGTTTCTTTTTTGTTGCTGATTACATGCTGGAGTTATTGTAAAAAAAATAAAAATGCTGTGAACATTAGTGTACTAGTTTTTTTGTAAATGTAAGTTTTCATTTCATTTAAATAAATGTCCCAGAGTGCAATTGCTTGGTTGTATGGTAATCATATATGTCATTTTATAAGAAACTGACCAACTGTTATCCAGAGTATCTGTACCATTTTACAATCTTACCAGCAGTGTATGAGTGATCCAGTTTCTCTGCATCCTTGCCAGCATCTGGTGTTAGTATCAATACTATTTTTACTTTTAGTAATTCTGATAGGTTTGTAGTGTTCTCTTACAGTGGATATAATTTACATTTTCCTAATGGCTAGTGATATTTAACATCACTTTGTGAGCTTATTTGCCATCTGTATATCCTCTTTGTTGGATCTGAATTGTTTGCTCTTGGTGTTGAATTTTGAGAGTTCTTTTTGAATTCCAAACACAAGTTCTTTCTCAGATATGTGGTTTGCAAATATTTTTCCCATTTTGTTGTTTTTCCTTTTCATACGCTTCACAGGGTCTTTCACAAAACAACAATTTTGAATTCTGATGTGATCCAATTTATCACATTTTTCTTTTCACAATTATGCTTTTGGTGTAAGTCCATGCAGTTTTTGCCTAACTCTTGATGGCAAAGAATTTCTCCTATTTGTTTTCCAAAATGTTATAGTTTTATGTTTTACATTAATTCCATGATTCATTTTGAGTTAATTTTTGTATAAGGTGTGAAGTTTAGGTCAAAATTCTTCCTCCCCTCGGTGGATGTCCAATTGTTCTAGCACCATTTATTGAAAAGGTTATCCCTACTCCAATAATTGTACCTTTGTCAAAATTCACTTGAGCATATATTCAGCCTGTTTCTGGACTCTATATTTTTTTACATGTATATATGTCTATTGATCTATCACACTACTATTTTGATTACAGTAGATATATAATAAGGCTTAATAACTGGGAAAGTGATTCCTCTCATTTTATTCTTCTTTTTCAAGATTGTTCTAACTATGCTAGGGCCTATGATATTCCATATAAATGTTAGAGTATACGTCTGTGTTCAAAAAAAGTTGCTGGAATGTTGCTAAGAATTACATTGAATATAAAGATCAATATGTGGGGAACTGATATCTTTACTATGTTGAATCTGTAAATCAATGAATACAGCAGCATTTTGTAATTATCAGTATACAGATACTATATGCATTTTAAGTGTATACCTAAGGATTTTCTTTTGATCCATAGTATCTTTTAAAACTTGATTTTCTGTATGTTCACTGTTAGTATATAGACATGCGATTGACTTTTTGTGTTGATCTTATAACTTGCAACATTGCTGAACTCAATAATTAGTTCTAAGAGCTTTTGTATAGATCTTTGTGATTTTCCACATAAACAACCATGTCATCTACATCAAGGACAGCTTTATTTCGTTTTTTGTCTTATTGCAGTGAATAGAACTTGAGTAACATGTTGAGTAATAGTGGTGAAACAGACATCTTGTCATCATCACAATCTTAAGGGGAAAGCATTCAGTCTTTTACCATCGAGGTTGATGTTAGTTGTAGGCTTATCTCCCTCTATTTCTATTGTGCTGAGGATTTTTTATCATGAATGGGCATTAGATTTTGTCAAATACTTTGCATCAATTGACATGATCACATGATTTTTCTTTTTTAGCCTATTGATGTGGTGGATGTGACAGGCAAAATAATGCCCCCCCCCCTTTCCTAATCCCTGGAATCTGTGACATATTGTTACCATGACAAAAGGGGATTAGGATTACAGATGGAATTAGAGTTGCTGGTCAGTTGACTTTAGTGAGATTATCCTGGATTATGGCTGTTAATCCAATATAATCACAGGGTCCTTTAGATGTGGAAGAGGGATGCAGAAGGAGAGTCAGAGAGATATAATGCAAATTCAGCCTACCATTGCTGCCTTTGAAGATGGAGGAAGGAAGCTGTGAGCTGAGGAATGCAGGCCACCTCTACAAGCAAGAAACAGCAAGGAAACAGATTCTCTCCTGGAAATTCTAGAAACAAGTGCACCCCTGCTGACACCTTAATTTTAACCTACTAAGACCTGTGTCAAACTTTTGACCTACAGCACTGTAAAATAATGAATTTGTTCATTTAATTTATTTATTTTTTTGGTCTTGGCACTAAGATTTTAGTATTTTGTTGCAGCATAAAGAGAAAATAAATACACTGGGTTATACTACTTGATTTTTCTAATGTTGAACCAACCCTGCATATCTGAAATATATCCTTGTTGTTCATATAATTATTTTATGCAATGCTGGGCTTTGGTTTGCTAAAATTATATCATGATTTTTTTGTGTGTCTATGTTCATGAAAGATACTATCCTGTAATTTTCTTTTTCTGTGTTGTCTTTGTCAGAGTAATAGTGTTCTCAAAATAAGTTTGGATCTATTTCTTCACATTTGGAGATTTCATGTTGCCTTTCTGTTATTGATTTCTACTTAGAGTCATAATCTGGTCAGAGAACTCTGTGTTATTTCAATTATTTTATGTGTGTTGAGGTTTGTGCTGTGGCCCCGGATATAGTCTATCTTAGTGAATAATCCATGGGAGTTTAAAACAATCTTATTCTGCCACTGTTGGGTGGATTGTTCTATACACGTCCACTTGATCTTGTTGGTTGATTGTATTGTTCTGATCTTCTATATCCTGATGATTTTCTGTGAAACGTTACACCCTTTCACAAAAGTCTTAGCAGTATTTTTTTGGACCTGTCTCCCCAGGCAAGGGAAACAAAAGCAAAAACAAACCAAAGGGACCTAATTAAACTTAAAAGATTTTGCACATCAAAGGAAACCACTGAGAAAATGAAAAGACAACCTACTGAATGAAAGAAAATATTTGCAAATGATACGACTGACAAGGGGTTTAATGTCCAAAATATATAGACAACTCATACAACTCACTATCAAAAAAAACAAAACAGCCTGATTAAAAAATGGGCAGAGAACCTGAAGAGACATATTTCTAAAGAAGACATACAGATGGTCAATAGGCCTGTGAAAGGATGTTCAACATCGCTAATCAGAGAAATGCAAATCAAAGTCACAATGAGATATCACCTGTCACCTGTCAGAATGGCCGTCATTAAAAAGACCACAAATAACAAATAATTGGCGAGGATGTGGAGAAAAGGGAACACTTGTACACTGTTGGTGGGAATGTAAATTGGTGCAGCCACTGTGGTAAACAGTCTGGAGGTTTCTCAAAAGACTAAAAATAGAACTACCGTATGACCAGTCATTCCACTCCTGGGTATATATGTGAAGAAAATGAAAATACATCTTTGAAAAGACACATGCACTCTAATGTTCATAGCAGCATTATTTACAATAGCCAAGATATAAAAGTAACTTAAGTGTCTACCAACAGATGAATAGATAAAGAATATGTAAGATACACACACACACACACAAACACACACAAAGGAAGTTAGCCGTAAAGGAGTGAATTTTGCCATTTGCAACAACATGGATAGACCTGGAGGGTATCATGCTTAGTGAAGTAAGTCAGACAGAAAAAGACAAATACTGTTTGTTATCACTTATATGTGGAATTTAAAAGAAAGAAAATGAATGAATATAACAAAGCAGAAAGAGACTCATAGGTACAGAGAACAAACTAGTGGTTACTGGGGGGAGAGAGAGGTAGGAAGAGGGGCCAGATGGAGGAATGGGATTAAGTGTGAACTACTAGGTATAAAATAAATAAGATATAAGGATATAATGTACAGCGCAGGGAATAGAACCAATATTTTATAAATAACTTTAATGGAGTATAATCTATAAAAATATCCAATCATAACTCAAAGTAATATAACATTATAAAAAAGCTATACAACAAATAAAAAAGTTTAAAAAGATACAAAAAAGTAAAAATAGAACTCTCATTCTGTATAACAGAATTCTTCTTGTATAGTTATTTTAATTTTATCAAATATAGTTTATTAAATATTTAGAATATAAATATTACATTATTACAATTAATAAAAATCTGTCTCGATTGCTATAAAAGATGGAGCGATTATAAAACCTTACCTACTTGCAAGAGGATTCTTTCTCTTTTTCTCTTCTCACCTCTCCCCATCTTCTGCCCATCTTTTTTCTCTCCAGGGGAGGTAGATCAATGAGTTTAGATTGAGGATCCCAGCAGCAGTGCAATCCCTTTCTTCTTCCTTTCTGAACAGAGAAAACGTATTTCTGCTTTGCTACTCTTATGCTGTAAGATTTACAGGGATGCAAACTTATCTGGAGGGAGATCCTGTAGAGTTTTGAGTGATATATTAAAATCAGATGGATATTAGGATCTGGGCTCACTGGCCAGAAACCTTGAGAAAGAGGCTAAGAGTGGAATAACTAACATAAGAATGATCAAAATAAATGGCTTGGGAATAAAGATGATAAATTTAGTAATGGTCATGTTGAATTTAGGTTACCTGTAAAAGATTCAGGCAGACTTAGCCAGGATGATGTTTTATGCCTAGATAAATGTTGAATCTTTTGAATCAGGTAAGTTTGCTCAGTTAGATAGAATATTGCAGAAAAAAAGTCAAGAGACATAGTCCCAGGTGTTACTACAGGACGAGTAGCTGGTTTTAGGTAGACAAGGAACTGATTCATAAAAACAAGGCTGCACACACAGGGCATTAGTCATACACAAAGTATGCATGGAATTCAGTAAAACTCTGGCCATGTGGGCCTCAGCAATTAATCTTGGGCCAAGGGGCCTTTAAAATGTAAGTTGATGTACTTCAACCTTACTCTTCAGAACACAACTTAACTTGGTGTGCTAAAAAGACTAAAGTGAGAAAAGATCTTGGCATGCATTTTTTAAAAAAATTAATTATTTTTGGCTGCATTGGGTCTTCGTTGCTGCGCGTGGGCTTTTCTCTAGTTGCGGTGCACGGGCTTCTCATTGCGGTGGCTTCTCTTGTTGCGGAGCACGGGCTGTAGGCGCACGGGCTTCAGTAGTTGTGGCACGCGGGCTCAGTAGTTGTGGCATGCGGGCTCTAGAGCGCAGGCTCAGTAGTTGTGGCGCATGGGCTTAGTTGCTCCGTGGCATGTGGGATCTTCCCGGACCAGGGCTCAAACCCGTGTATTCTGCATTGACAGGTGGATTCTTAACCACTGCGCCACCAGGGAAGCCCTTGGCATGCATTTTTATGTGTCTATTATTTCCTAAGATAAGTCTGCCTTCAGATTCTTTAGAGTGCAGCTGTGGTACAGAAAACTAATGTGTGATGTTCTCACTTTCAGCCATTAGTAACAGTTGACAGGCAGCAAATCAGCTGCCTCGAAATCTGTTCTTGTTTTATGTTATTTTGCAGTACATCCAGAGCCAGGTAATCTCTTGATTCTTGTGTTTATACACAGGATCTCAGAGCCACTCCCCACAACACTCAGAATGGCTCTGGCCAGCACCTTAGACTCCTGGATGCAAACTGGAGGTTCTCCAATAGAAAGGTAATGAAAACATCAAAATCAATAGGATTAAAAAAAAGAAAAAAAAATCAATAGGATTTCTCAATTTAACAGGAATATATAATGTAAAAACTATATCTTGGCCAGAAAATATGATAAAGGGAATTTTGCATTAATTTTAGAAAATGCTACTTATACTCAGGTACATTGGAAAGAAATCAAGTTAATCAGTAGACAAAACTCAACTCTCTTGAAAGTTTTTGAACATCATAGGAAAACTATGTACCAGGATATATGCTGTTACTAAAAAAACAACAAAATAGAACAAATCAAATATAACTGATAAACATGCTGCTACTGGCTTCCATAAGCTGAGAAAATAGTTAAGTACTTGGCAAAAGAAATAGTCCTTGCTAGACTCTTAGAACACATACTTCAAAATCCATTATTATTGTCAATTTAGAAATTGGTTAAAGTTGATTTTCCAGATGAAACAGTTGGAATTTGATTGCAGTCACATTTCACAGGCTTAGTGAATTTTAGAGCCGTTTATGTATCACTAAATGCACATGTTCAATAATACACTGGAATACCAGCATTAAGAACCCCAAATGTAGATGCTCATTGAACGTTTTTGAGTACTCTGGAGAAAGAAGAATGACGTTTTGAACATGGAATTATTTGAGGCTGTCACTAATTTAGATTTCTTTACTTTGAAAGAATTTGGAGTATCTTAACTACATTTTCTTGTAGCTATAAAATTCACAGCAGAAGGTTTCCTTAAACCCAGCAACCGAAAAACAAGTGTACGTAATCGCGTGTATATAATCTCATATATCCCATCATCTTTACATAATTCTATTGATTAAAAGAAAGTCATAGGTGCTCCCCACAATCAGTGAGAGGGGATAACACAGTCGTTGAACCCCAGGCCATGAGGAACATATGTGCCACTTTAATGTCTGTCCATTATAGTACTGTATTGAAATCATTAGACTAAATTAGGTGAGTAAATCTGACATAAAGCTAATGATTATAAACACTTGTGTTGGTTACTATGAAATTAAAAAGACTTGAAAACAATTTTTTTCACATTTACCTTTATAAAATAAACATATGCAATTTACTTATTCTAAAAAATGAGCAAGAGTAGACAATTAAATTAACTAATCGAAATATAAAATAAAACATTCTGTTCATTTATGACAAAATGCATACTGTATATCTATTTTTTTTAAAGTTTATTTTGGTAGACTTGCATTTATTTATTTATTTGTATTTTTGGCTGCATCGGGTCTTAGTTGCGGCACATGGGATCTTTTTTGCTTGTAGTGCACGGGCTTCTCTCTAGTTGCGGTGCACGGGCTTAGTTGCCCGTGGCATGTGGGATCTTAGTTCCCCGACCAGGGATCGAACCCGTGTCCCCTGCACTGGAAGGTGGATTCTTAACCGCTGGACCACCAGGGAAGTCCCTGCATATCTATTTATTGACGAGTTCACATGACTAGACTATATGAACTTTTCCCTGTTGCAAGAAGCAATTTGATGATTTAAAGCTATATGAAAAACTGACAAGAACAACAAAAAATACTTCCAAGAATTTTTTTCTATTTCCTACATATTTTGTATGCACAGAGAACAAAATGCACATCCACTGTCACCATATATAAGCTTCCTGTGATAAAAAATTTCTTTCACTAAATTTTTAGGAGAAAACATACTGGATTAATTGTACTAAAAGAAATGATCTTATTTTTAAAAATATTTACTGCCACAAAATATTTCTATTTAATTAACAACTTTTTCTCCAATCATTAATTTTACAGAAATTTTTACTTGAAATATTTATATGTATTGGTCATACTGCCTAGTAAAATTATTTACTAGGTTGTAATTGTTTACAAAAGGGTTGCCTATACAACAATATTGGACTGTTAGCATAATCTAAAGTGGCAATAAAATAAGATAGCATAACTATTGTAAAAATTTGCAGAATATTTTAAAGGTTGTATAGTGAGTATTTTTGAGTTCTTTGGAAAGAAAGTGTTCTGTAGTGAATATTTTTGAGTTCTTCAGAAATTGTTGTAAATGTTATGACTTTTAGAAACCATTAAATTTTATCTCATAAAATTCAATACTGAGTTGTCATAAGACACATTGGCTTCAATCTTCTTTTAATTTCTAAATTCCTTGAAGATGTAATTCAATTTAATTGAATAAAAGAGTCACATGTTTTAGTCATTTGCAATAGACTCTGATTTATTTGGGGTAACCATATCATGACTATGTATGCATCGGTGTCTGAGTAATATAAAAACCATTAACTCATCTTTCAACTGCAGAATTCTAACGTCACAGATCACCTGAAATAACGTTGTTAACACTATGCTTCTGCTCCTAATTAAACCAAATCATTTTTTATGAAGTAGATGTTTACAACCTAACTTAAGCAGTTCTCAAATCTAGAGCTGCAATTCATCATAGATCCTTCTACAAATATTTTAAAGGTAAAAAATAATCCCTTGGAATTTAATAATTTGTATTTGAAAAACAGTAGAGAGGTGTTCCTCTATGTAACCTTATTAAATCAAGAAATCTTATATGGAAAATGGAGCTCCAGCTGGAAAAATAGCCTTTCTAAACTCAAAGGAAATAAGTGCCTGTGGTGATAAAAAATATTTCTCTAATAATGATACAGTTTGTCATACAAGACTACTAGTTCAGTAGATGATTGCATTGCCTCTACATATGTGATCAAGATCCAGTTGCATGTCAGATAAAATCTTTACAGTTAAAATATTCAAGTGAATTTTCAATGTTCTAAATCAAAGAATGAGTGAAAGCTTTATATTATAAAGACAAAGGGGCATGAAATTATTTGTCAAGTACCAGTAGTTTGTCTCCAATACTTGAACAGCTGAGGCCCAGAATCCTTTAGGATTATCTGTAGGAAAAGTGTACTCAAGAGAAAATTCATATTATTAGGTAGTGCAGTTTTATCTACATGTCATATATCTTGTTATCTTGATTTTATATTTTATTTTTTCCATTCTTTTAAAATCATATTAATATTATTCATGCTTTTAAATCTTTTGCTGACCATTTAAATATTGTTTAAATTGGAATAAAATTTTTCCTTATTCTAATAATGCTTAAAGGTGACTAAAAAGTTACTATATTTAAATTATAATTTTGAATACTGTTAATGAATATTCATTACTATTGAGTACTCATTATGAATAATGTGTATATACATTATTGGTTTTATTATTTTCACTTTTCTCGAAATATTTTAACAATTTTATAATCATTAAACTAAATAATTTGCATCTAAAAATAAGTTATGCTCAGACAAGTTTCTTTAAGAGTTGCTACTGAATCCAGTACACTTAGAGTTGCCTATCATTGTTAGTGAAAATTATCAGCAATGTTTTGGTATATGATGAAGACTTTTAGTATTATATACTGAACTTCAATGTTTCCTTAGAAGTTATTCCCAATTTAATACATGGCTGAGTAAAGATGCAATTCAAGTGTTCATGCAAATTGGTTTATCAAAAATTAAGACAAAAAGATTTTATTTTAACATTATAGAACTATTAATAATTATCTATAAACTTCTTCTTACTGTTCAAAACTCTTCTGTTACACAGAATATTGCAAAAATGCATTGTATTTCTCCCAGACAGTGTGGCCAATAGTTCTGCCCAAGAAAAATTACAATATTTTTATAATTCACCTTCCAATTATAAATGTAATTAGAGTACCAAGTTATCCACCAGTAGGAAGATTTGCTTAGAAGCACTCAGATCTAGACTCAATTGACTTGTGTGCAGATGCCTCCTCAGAGAGAAAAAGCTTGTTTACAGTAGAAGATTGAGAAATATATTTTTAGCAACTATAATGAAACTGCTAGCTACAAAAATTATAACATCTTTCTGAGCAAAAATAGAGTCAGGTGGAAAAATAGGTGAAACAGAAAATAGAATATTAAAATGCAGGTATAATTATAAACTGGACTTAGAAAAATAGCACAGTGATAATGTGGAGTGAAACTGATCTCTGAGAGCCTGTGGCTATACATTGACTAAATGTAATAACCCAGAACTCTAGTTTGATTAATGGAATAGATGTTAAAAATAAGTCAGGTGTATTTCACATAAGCTTCCTTCTTTCATGTATAAGGAAAACACTTGTTCAACTATTCCTCAAGGCTGTGTACAGAATAAGAGACAGATTCAGGTATACATTAATTTGTAGCTGGCTGACAGTGTTTAAGTCAGGGAGCTGTTTATCAAGTTGATAGATATCAAAAAGAATTGGACATGTTTTTGGTTAAGAAAGTGCTGTTTTCGCAATGTATAGGAATTCATGACCATAAGTGTTTATTTTCCTGAGAGACATTATTATGCCTCAGTAAGTATCAGGCTTCTACACGCAGTGATCAGCAATACAAGGGATAAAAATAAGCCTTAATTTGCAACATAAGATTTTAAGACTGCTGTTCAGATTCAGCGTGGGCATATATGTTTGTATGTTTTCCTCACATTAGAGACGACCTATATGTTTCACAAAAAATTTATCAGTTTTATAACTTTGACATAAGTTCTGGATTTTTATTATTCCAGAGACAGTAGCTTATGAAATAAATCTTTTAAAAGGGAAGTTGAATGGCTACAAATTTTTTTTCAATGAAAGTATTATTTGTATTTTGGACAGGACAATTATTGGCTTTACAGCTGTCTTTCTTACTTCAAGATCTCCAAAATAGTCCATGTTTTCAAAAAAAAAACAGTATGAAATGTTGATTAAAGTAAGGTGATATGATAATCTGTCTTGGAGGTTCCATTGTGATATACTTCTTGGGAGTTCATTGATTGGTACTTCTGATTGTTTGTACAAAACTGTTGTTTACAGAATATGTATATCAACTGGTTGCAGACGTTCTTAAGCTTTTCTTTTTCCTTATATCAAAAATAACTTGTCTCAAAAAGTGTTTAATTGCATGGATAAACTCCACTCATATTTTTGTCTTAGGTTTTACATTATATTTATGAAAAAGAAAATGTTAGGTTATATTTTGCATGTGTGTAGTCTATCAAACTGATTTGGCAAGCTCATTCCATAAACTGACACTGTCTAATGGAATTACCATTAATGAAGAAAATGTTGCCCGGTATAGTAGCTACTTGGTCATAGAGTACTTGCAAAGTGGTCAGTGCAACTGGGAACAGAATGTTTAATTTTTTTTTACTTTTTCAAATAAAAAGTCATAAGTGTCTAGTGGCTACCATATTGAACCAGCATAGCCTTAAACTGAAGACAAGATGTTTGAAATGCATGCTAAGTAAGGTACACTTAAGAATGCCTAACTACCAATGTATTGGAAATGACACATATAACACTATTAATGATCTAGATATCATGGGAAAAACTATAAGAATAGCATGAATGAGAACAGGATTATATTATACTTTTCATTATGTGCCTTGTTTACTGAACATAACAAAAACATAATGTCATTAAATTATATGTTATAATAGCAACAAATAACCAGTAACTGAATCCATGATGCTTGCTACAAGTACAGTAAAATGCCATCTGCATCATTTTTAATAAGTATGGTTACTGTTTTAAAAACAGTGTCCTTTTTAGTCTTTTCATGCATTGTGCATTTCATGATATTGGAATAATAGTCATTCCAAATATAATAAAAGCATTTATGTATATGAACATGAGAAAGACAAAAATTAATCTAGTTTCTATATTTAGGCAGATACTCAACTGTTTGCTGATAGTATTTAAATTAATGCCAAGTTAGTCCTATGTTAATGTCCTCACAAGCATCCACATGCTTATTCTAGAGCACTACATTCTATATTCTTATTTGACAGATCATGTTGGCATTCCAAATGCTGATCACATGACAGATTTATAGCATGTGTTCATTTACTTATGTTTGATAGTACCTAACTAACTTTATTTGTAGCATTTTCACTATAAAATTTTATGACAGATCTTTGTAAATAGAATGACTCTGAAGAAATATCGAATGGTTAAAAATTCAAAAACATCCACCAAACAGAATGGCTGACTGAGATTAAAATCCTGCATGTCCTTAGATGAACTACTCTGTGTTTTGTACTAGGCCAGGGATATGGTAGGACCACTTGGCCACTCTTTGCCCAGGACTACACTCATTGATACACTCTAGTAATACTTTAATATTACCTAGAGATGCATTTTTAAATTTCATCATAGTTTACTATGTTTAGTAATGGATGAGGGTTCTATTGAAAAGTGGTGGAAAAGGGTTCTATTGAAAAGTGTTAGACAATCTAACAGCATTAGATTATTTTCCAAATTTTAATTGTTTTCATTTGTTGCATTTTCAGAATCAGACCCGAAAATATTTTATAGGTCATAGTTGCTATGTATTAAAGTATAAGATGTAATGTATAAATGTAGTTACAATTTAAGGGTCTAGTGCAATACCGAGACCTTAAGATACTGATCATTATGGTTCCTATCAGCTGACTAAACCTTGAGATAGGTTTTTTCCTGACTATGGAATACTGACCTGCCTTTTCTCAGAGCGTTTACTTTAGAAAAATAGTCATTGTGCATTCCTTCTCTGCCCCTTTGAAATATATGTATATCTTCTCCCAGTCTCTTGTCAGTTTTACAGCTCAGGAAGTGTCTTTCTCCAGTATCTGGGAACCATCTCTTTGAAATGTAAATATCTAAGGAGATAGCACCCCTATTCCTCAGTATCTGTAGGAAGGTAGGAGCCTAATTTTATACGTGCTAATTAGCAAACACAGGTGACCTAATCAGGGAGAAAAATATTTTTAAACAAGGAAATAACTCAGTGTGGTCACTTGACACACTCCATTGATCAACCTCCCCTCTGACATCCTCCAAAACTTTCCCACTAATTCACGCAGTGCTTAAAACCCCTCCTGCCCTTAGTTTAAGTGGAAAGTTCAGTCTGTCCTCTATTGCAATAGTCTTGAACAGTCTTCCTTGCCGGATTAACTTTGCGCGCTGCAATTTTTGCCTTGATAATATGTTTTATATTTTTGTTTCTTTATTCCTCTTTTTATTCTTCTTCATTTAAAAATGTGTAAAATGTATTTTTCATGAGGGAATACAGGATATTCAGTGATTTCTCTTCTTATATAATGTAAACTATCTTAGCGTTAAAGCCAGTATATATATTTGTGTATTCACTTAATATTGCACATACCTCTGTATTTGTATTCCAATCCTACCTTAACGAATCACCACAAATTTAGCAGCTGTGTTCTCGGAGCAGACTGTGTTCCTTGCTGGAAGCTTTAGGGGAGAATCTGCTCCCAGCTCATCAGGCATGAGGCTGAATTCATTCCCCTGGAGTGTCCCCATTTTCTTGCTGGCTGTGAGCCAGGGGTCATTCTCATTTTCTAGAGGCCATCTACGTTCCTCGGCTTTGTCGTCCTTTTCTCCATTTCAAAACCAATAACAATGTGTCAAGTCCTGATATTTCAGATATCTCTGATTTCCCCACGTGCTTCATCTTTCCTTTGCTTTCTTCTTCCTCTGCAACTGTCTGACTCACTTTTCTGCTTTTAAGGGTGCAACCTGGATCATCCTGGCTAATCTTCTATTTTAAATTCACCTGA
The DNA here is from genome assembly GCF_028564815.1 of Eubalaena glacialis. Classification (NCBI taxonomy): domain Eukaryota; kingdom Metazoa; phylum Chordata; class Mammalia; order Artiodactyla; family Balaenidae; genus Eubalaena; species Eubalaena glacialis. Next base: position 12,927,947 of record NC_083718.1, on the reverse strand, counting down.
TTAGTAACCTTAACCCCACCTGCAAAGTCCTTTCACATCAGTACCTAGACTGGTGTTGATTAAATATGCAGGGTATGGGAATATTGAGAAAACACCTTTAGTTGCCTACCGCAATTTGTAATACCCATTCCCCAGGAAGGAGGGAGGCAATTTTATGTAATAGGTACTGACCATTGAGTAGAATTTATTGCTTTGTACTTTAAAAACAACATAGCTAATAATGAATATAATATAACGATAACATTTTATATAAAGTCAACAAGGGCAACTACCTACTTTGTCATATCACAGAATCCTTGATATGAGCGGAAAAAGGGCTGTTTTACTCTCATTTGGAAACCAGGGTAAAATTTACTAATCTGCTTCATTATACATATCTCTAAATTTGATTTTGTAATTTGATTTGTGATTTTGAGGGCCACTCTGTGTATGGCAGTCTGCTAGGTTCTGCAGATAAGTAATACACATCCTTTTCCCTCTAGGCAAAGACCAGTGACTTTATGTATAATTTTAACTGGTCGTGTTTTATTGAATCCAGGCATACCAATTTGTTGTGGATTGCTTTAAACCTGCATTCCATATATCAGTGGTTTCAAGTATGCCAGCTGCCTGCATATTCCACAAAGCATTTCTAATTGTCTGCATATGGCAGAACTGGCCTTCCCTGTATGGTTAAACTACACATTCTCCCAGATTTAAATAAATGAATTCTAAAAAACCATTACTTTATTCCTTTGCATGTCTACAAAATTTGGAAATGTGATTTTTTAAAAAATGGCACAGTACAGGAGTTTTTTCTTGACTCCTGAATCTCTAGGAGTGAGGAACTAGCTATGCGAAAAAATTTTAAATTGAGTGTTCACACATAAGGGGATTATCTGCTTGCACATATATATAAACATGTATTGTCATGGCTTCTTGATATTTTCAGTTTTGTATGAGGTGCTTGGTTCAAAACAAAAGAAAGGATAAAAATTACTTTCAACATGTATTCTGAGTTAGAGGAAACTGTTTACTGTAACACACTTTAAAAAACATTGAGTTCTAAGTAATATGTATACTACTTGATTTGATAACACTATAGAGAGTGATATTACATAGTAAAAATTGACTATATTGATAATTTCATATTTTTATTCTACTGAATGAAATTGAGATAATGAATAGTTAATGCCAAAGGAATCATAAATTCCAGTTAAAATGCATTTTTTGTTCTGTACCCTTATCACACTACTTATTTTTACGTATTTGATTTTAAGCAGACTTCCTGTTAGTTAATCACTTGGCGTTAGATGATGTAAAATTATTTTTATATATTTTATAAACTAAAATAAAATCCATGTATGATGGGATTAGAATACTATTTTAAGAATTGTGCACTTAGTGCCAATTAGTTGGATTCTATAAGAATCTTTGGAGAAATAGCTTTTATAGAGTAGAATAAAATACAAAACTGAATTACTTTTGTTACTAAATATATCATTCTCATTCATTTTTAAATTTGTTATCAATATAAACTATGCTATATTGTTTAAACTTGATGATGATTGTACACTCTGAATGCTGTTTCAAAGTCTTCTGGGCATGTTTCACAGATATTAAGAGCATAAATTCCAGGTATTTATTAAATAAATAAATAAGTAAATAAATAAATGGCATTCCTTCTTATTCTTGATCACACAAAGAATTTTTAATTTTGCCAGGGTAGTTTCTCAGGCATTCTAATTTTGATGATATGATAGTAATGGAAAAAGAAAAAAGTGATGGGCCATACTGAATACAACAATTGAGTGAACTACAGATCTTAAACCCAAACAGATGATATCCTTAAACTCCTAGATAATGTACCAGATAAGAAGGCCTTTTTTTAAAGTGAGAAAGAGTCAAGAATAAGGAGCTCAATATTGAAATCATATTTAAATGTCACTAACCAGGGTGGCATGTGATGTGTGAGGTATCACCGGTTTGAGAGAAAGGAATAGGGCTAAATTTATAATGAATAATGCATGGGAACTCAAAGTAAAGCAATTTTCAAAGTCAAATTTTCAATTCAAAATTCACCCTTGTCTCTTTAATTATATCTCTCTTGGCTAATAGATTTTGGAAAATTAGAATTATGTTAGATTATTTGCAATCTATTGATCACTTTGGAGTGTTTGTTAAATTAAAATCCACATCCGTAAAGTAGTCCTTGACTGCTGATTGATATTTATCCTTTTGTTCTACCAAATTGTCCGAAAGATTGATAAAGTTGTTCCTTGATGTGGATTCAAAGCTTGTGCTAGATTATTGATTCCATTTAAATTATATTAACATCAGTATTTGATTTTTGAAGTAGGTAGAGTTAGTAAAACAGAAAATATAGGAGTTTAAGTCAGAGGAAATCACCTAAAAGATCGAGGGACCAAAACCTGCAGCCGAGTGTGCCAGAACCAGATGCAATTTCATTTGGATTGAACACCGGTGCAGCCTGTACACCCTCCCTTCTTCAAATTGGCATGTTGAGCTGCAATTGGAAGGGCAGGTAGCAGTATTTCTAGAGACACATTCCAGGATGAGTGTGATGGAGTAGATTCATGGGGAAGTATAGAGTCCTGGCAGGTACGCAGCAGTGAGCAACCCTAGGTAGAGCCATCCTTTGGGAGGAGAAATAAGGTATCATTTTGAACTATTCAAAATCAATGTCTTATCAACTATCCAGAAGAGAGAAGATCCTCAAGAGGATGTTAATGGACTCGCTGCCTCTCTGGTAGTTAGTGGCCATAATCCATTGTCATTTACTTTGTAGAAATAAAGTAATATGATCATTCTTGATCTTGGGTGCTGTGGAGCAAGCCATACATGATGCTTAACTAAGAAATGATTCTGGTACATTATAGCCTCAAAACTGAAAATGACTTTCACTGTATCTTACAGGTATATTTACCTATAATATTCAAGACCCTGTTTTTGTCTTGAAAAGTGTGTCCATATCATGGAGTGAGTGCAGGACTGGGCTGTAATATTATCGGCAATTTTTGATAATTTATTTCACTGCTTTGAATCTTACTTCTCTGAAAGAAAAAAGGCTTTGGAGCTGAATCTACCAGAATTTAAAAGGAGACTGTTGACCTTACTTGCCCAATAGTCTTAGACAAGTTCTATAAAATCTCTGGGCACCATTTCCCTCATCTGAAAATATCAATAAATGAGACCATACACCTAGCTTTCACATATTTCAAATATGCAGATCACAGATATACATGTTTCTCTTTAGTATGTTTTTTCCAGTCTATAGTCCCAGATGAGCCAGTTTTTTTCAGCCTTCTCAGCCCAGTTGACAGATGCTTGATTGAAGGATCTGTCTTTAAAGTGGATCCTCTAGTCTCGGGGGTTTCAGTCTCAGCCATTCAGTTCTTCCTAGGTGACTCGTGGAGTTCCTGCACATAATAAAATGGTTGTTTTATTGCTACTAAGGTGTTACTAATTCATTCAGTTGTGAAAAATACCCAATTTAAGTAAAAGTATTTAACACGTTGCTAAAACACATTACAAATGTGTTATAAAATTAAAATATTTAAAATTATATTAATACACATAATATAGTGGGCAAATTAATGTTTTAAAAAATCTGAGTTATGTTCATTAATGACTGATAGGACCATAAGAAGTTATTTAAAAATTAGTTTATTTAGAATATGCCCTGTTATTCTGATTAGGCACATAATATTCTCTTGTGCCAGTTGCTTATTAGTGCCATTAGCAGAAACAAATACTAGACTAACTAGAGAATTAAACAATGTGGAATATGTGGTAACTGTGAACTGAATTTCTCTTTTTATTCTGAATGTCATTTATTTGTTTACTTTGGGGGAGAGTGGGGGAAGAACTTAGCTCTGGTATTGAAAACAGGACATTATATTGAAAATAAAATCCAAGAACTAATGCTTAGGAACACATTACATTCCACACTAAAGTACAGGTGAAAGTATGCCAACAAAGAGCTGAGATGCATATTATTCAAGTGTGCAAAATGACTTCCTCATGAGGGTTTTGTAAGAGACGAATACTAAATTGGCCAGACTACAACAGGCAAAGCGTATGTTAGACGAGAGGTAGACACTTTAGTTTCATGAGTCATTGGCTTGGAGAACTGTCTTAAAGATATTAAGGAACAAAAAGAAAAAGAAATAAAAGCACAATAAAAAATAGAATATCTATCATAAACTATGTCAGCAGGGGTGAAAAAATAGCATGATGCATGGAATCGTAGAAACAGAGAATCCAATTTGTCAGGAAAAACTTCTCGCCCCAGGCACTTTTTTGACACAAAACATTGCAACAGCCACATTTTCTCCCTGAGTTAAGATCCTAGAACCTATGAAAGATAACACAGCAATGAAACATTAGACATAAAAGAGTTTATATGATTAAATTTTAAAGTTGTTATAACATTCTCACAAAAAGCTGTTCATCAATTATGTGATTAATTTGTCAACTACATTAAAGCAAAATATTTAAATATAAATTATTTTATCAGTAGTATTCAAATTAGGTAATAAAATAACTGTACTGTATAACTGTAGTTTAGAATATGGTTCTTTAAATTTGGTACAGTGTTCTATGACTTAAGCATCAAAAATATATATTAAAATCACTTAAATAATGTATTTTTGTTTCCACTGTATTACAAATATGTACCATATAAAAACCAATATATATATATATATGTATTCATATCAACAAAGTTATAGTACTTTTCAAATTATTTTTATTTATTTCCAGCTTTACTGAGTTATGATTGACAAATAAAAACTGTATGTATTTAAGGTATACAACAAGGTGTTTTGATATAAGTACACCTTGTGTAATGACTACCACAATCAAGCTAATTAACATATCCATAACCTGACATATAATTAATATTTTTGTGCATAAATTGAGAACACTTAAAATCTATTCTCTTAACAAATTTTAAGTGTACAATACATTATAGGAACTCATGTAACTCAATAACAAAAAAACAAAAATTGTATTAAAAAATTGGAAATGGACCTGAATAGACACTTCTCCAAAGAAAGCATACAAATGGCCAAAAAGTATGTTATAAGGTACTCAACATCACTAATCATTAGGGAGATGCAAATCAAAATCACTGTGAGGTATCACCTCACACCTGTTAGGATGGCTATCATCAAAAAACAAACAAAACATAATTTTTGGTGAGGATGTGGGGAAAAAGGGAACTATTGTGCACTGTTGGTGGGAATGAAAATTGGTGCAGCCATTAGGGAAAACAGTATAGAGGTTTCTCAAATAATTAAAAACAGAACTACCATATGATTCACAATTCCACTTCTGGGTATATATCCAAAGGAAATGAAATCAGTATCTCAAAGAGACATTTTGCACTCCCATATTCATTGAAGCATTATTCACAATAGGCAAGATGTAGAAATAACCTAAGTTGTCATAATGACTTAATGTCCTAAGTGAATGGATTGCGAAATAGTGATATATACATATATATGTGTGAGTATATATATATATATATATGTATACACATACATATGTACATAAATGGTATATTATTCAGCCATGAGAAATAAGGAAATCCTGCCTTTTATGATGGTGTGGATGACCTTGGAGGACATTATGTTAAGTGAAATAAGCCAGACACAGAAAGAAAAATATTGCATGATATCTAAAAAAATTGAACTTAGGAAAACAGGGAGTAGAAATGGTGGTTGCCAGGAGCTGGAGTGGGGAAAATGGAAAGAGGTTGGGTAAAGAGTCCAAACTTATAAGGTGCGTAAGTTCTAGAGATCTGAAGTACAGCATGGTGACTATAATTAATAATAATGTATTATATACTTGAAATTTGCTGAGAGATCTTAAGTGTTCCAATTATTTGTAGACACATGAACACAGAGGAAAAAATAAAATCAAATAAGATTGCTTACTTGTGTGACAAGAGGAAAGCCAGGAGCTATAAATTCAGAGTAAACACATAAAATAGAGGACATTTAGTCAGCCTTATTTTTATTGATATCTTGCACAGTGTATCTTGAGAAAAGGACAGGGAATTTTTGAAGCCAGGTCAAAGAAGTCTCAGTTTAATACAATAGTGAGTTCTGATAAAAATCAAGCACTACTCTGAAGAGGTTTTTTTCTTAATGACCTAAATTGAAATATAATTATACTACGAGAGGCTAAAGATAATATCAGTGCAATTACTCTATGTGTGTGTGTGAAATAAACCATACATAACCAACAAAGAAAAATCATATTTTCAACTACTCTAAGTGACAAAAATGTTTATGCATTTAAAAGTATGCCTTATTTATTTGCTTAAATATAAAGATAAGTTAAACTAATTTGTAAAGACATTAACTCCGCCTTTTTTGTAATGTTATAAACAACCAAATACGCCTCCTGTGCTAAGGGTAAACCTCAGTCCGGTGATCTAATGCAGGTCTTCTAAAAGTTATTGTATGCTGTGGGAAAGAAAATAAAAAATCAGCTTTCTAGGCTCTATAATTTGCTTTCTGTATTTTATTTGGCATACTTTAAGATTATAGTCAGCAGTCCCAAAATTTGAAACTTAGATTAGGAAGGTTGCCATATTTCTAATTATTAGAAGATTGTCATCTTCCAAGAATAAACTCAGCGAGGGTCTCAATATAGATTGTTGGAAACAAAATATCACATAGTTAGAGACAGGATATAAATGTTGTGCTTAGCATCTTGTCTCAACACGAGTCCATGAAAATAGGAAGAGGAGAAGTTTTAATTTGCTAAAAACCATAGATGATTTAGGCATTATGCCTAGAAGGGGGAGGATATAATGTAATAAATCAATAATTAAATTTCAATGAGGTAGATGTGAAAGATGCAGAAGAGTGCTAAAGAAGGAAGGTCACAGGCATCTAACTCACATCCAGGTTAAAGAGAATGTCTTTTAGAAAAATTTAGATGCTTGAACAATTTTTTTCTAGTTGAGAAGTAGCTAGATGAAGAAATTCTTGGGACCAGAAGAGTTACTTAGGCAGAGCAAAGGTCATGTAAAGACAGAAAAAACTGGAAGACTTTTTGAAGAAACTGCAAATAACTTGGTATGTGGAAGATTGAGGGAGAAATTTCAGACAGGTCAGTGGAAAAAAACAATATGAAAATACTTTTTTAAAGTCCTTATGTTGACACCATTATTTGCTAAGCTAAAGAGACTAAATGCTATGCTCAAAAGTGTTGAAAACTCTTAAATTATTTAAGGAGGTGAAAATTATATGATGACACTTATGTTTTTTTAGTTCCCAGACAGAATTTAGAGTAGTACTTGCCATAGTGCATTATACAAGGAAATCCACTGAGTGGGGAAAGAACACACATAATAGACTATTGTTTACTTATATAAAAATAAGAGTGAAATAATATCTGCTGATTTTTAATATATTGTCCATTCTAGTTCTCCCATGTGGCTTACATAGGTTAATTTATTAATTAAACAAAATATTTACAATATTATTTTTTAATCAACAAGAGGTGGGAGCCCCTTGGTATTTATCTAAATGAGTTGAAAACCTATGTCCACATAAAAACCTGCACATTGATGTCTATAGCAGCTTTATTCATGATTGTCAAAACATGGAGGCAGCCAAGATGTCCTTCAGTAGGGGAATGGATAAACTTTGGCACATTGACACAGTGGAATATTTTTCAAGGCTAAAAAAAAATTAGCTATCAAGCCATGAAAAGACAGGAAGAGAACTTAAATGCATATTGCTAAGAGAAAAAACCAATCTGAAAATGCTACATACCATATGATTCCAACCATATGACATTCTGGAAAAGGCAAAACTGTGAAGTCAGTAAACAGATTAGTGGTTGCCAGGTGTTGGGGAAGAAATATGAATAGGCAAAGCATAGGAGTTTTTCAGGGCAGTGAGAATACTTTGATATTAAAATAGTATCAAAATGATGGATACATGCCATATATGTTTGTCCAGATTTATAGAGTGTACAACACCAAGAGTGAACTATGAAATTTCGGTGGCTATGCTATGTCAATGCAGGTTCATCAGTTGTAATAAATTGACAACTCGGGTGTGGGATGTTGATAATGCGGGAGGCTGTGCACGTGTGGAGACGGGGGCATACGGGTAATCTCTGTACCTTCCTCTCAATTTTGCTGTGGACCTAAAACTGCTCTAAATTTTCTTTGAGATAGAAAGCAAATTAATTGTTTTCTAGGGAGTGGAAATGGGGATTCACTGTAAATGGCACAGGAAATGTTTTGGGGGAGGGTCATGGAAATGTTCTAAAACAAAACTGGATTGTGGTGATTGGCTACACACCTCTGTGAATTTACTAAAAAATCTTTGAATTATACACTTAGAATGGGTGAATTTACAGTGTGGAAATTATACCTCAATAAAGCTGTTTTAAAAAGGGAAAACAAAATCTGAAAAAAAGAGATAGGAAAGTCATGAAAATATTTTGATTGTTCAGAGGTTTACTAATTTTCTTGTTGAATGTTTCAAAGAATGTTGAAGCTTAAAAATGTCATGCATGTTTTCTTTCACAAAAATATAAACTATTTTAATTTTTTCTGGCCATTACTTTTTTGTCAGCAAGTAGCTCTCAGTATTGCAGTAACTTGCAAGGATTTTTGAAAAGAGAAACACACCTAAACCTTCTCTTAAAGACAAAGATGTCATTTTTTAAAAATAATGAGTGATAAAATATTTACCAAAAAAAAATCTTGTGCTGTGGAAAGAACATTTTTGAAATAATTGTCTGGAAATGTTCCAATATTATGTGATTTTCTTGCTAAAAGGGATTAGCTGACATTTCACTAAACTTACAGAAGTTGTTAACAAATTTTTACCAGACTGAAAAATTCCCAAATGAGTAATATCAGAGGTTATTTAACCAACTTACAAAACAATTATTACAATTTTAAAAAATATTTGAAAACAAATGACAGCAGGAGAAATGAGAAATTACCACTTAAAATAAATATAGTCAGTCTAATAAATGCAGCCAATGATACATTTTTCAACTGTTTAGCATCCTAGTTGACATACTTTTTGCTGATGGGATTTTGAAGACAGAGGCATTTTTTTGTGTGTTGGTTTCCACAATATTGCCATCCCACAGATGATCACCCTGAACTTAGTAAGTCTTCAATAGATGAATAAAGAAATAAATGTCAACTAATAGTTATGCATAAGGATTTGGAGTTGATATAAAACTTGATGAATCAGACAAGTAAATGGCATGAAAAGATGTGAGAACTGACGATGGATGTCTGAGTTACATCGATATTTAAGGGATGAACTGATTAAAAATTTACCATGAATAAGAGTAATAGGGGACTCCAATATATGAAAGAATAAAGCTGTTTGAAAGTATTGCCACAGAAGAAGCAGTAGGATGAAATTTTATGAAGGATAGTTTAGTCAATATAAAAGAGAGAAAATAAGATAAGGACTGGAAATTGTCCACTTGTTTTTGGTCAGGGGTGGCTTATAGGTAGAGCAGTGTCTATGTTTTCTTATTCATCCAGATTTTGAAAAATCAGTTGGTTTCAGAAATGAATTATAGGTAAGAAATTAGAGGCACATAATAGAGATATTTTTTTCAAGAAATTTTGCTGGAAAATAAGAGAGAAGATAGAAGTTAGAATTCCTCTTTCTTTTAATTTAACATTTAGGGAGAAATATTTAAATATGCTGATATTACAAAAGCTAAACTCTAAGGAGTAGTTGAAGAATTGTAGGTCAAGTAGATCATTGATTTAGCAAGACATTGTAGAAGATTGGCAGAGGGAAAGTGTGAACTATGGCTATGAAGACACATGCTTCTTCCAGTGAAACAGAAGGACGATATAAAAAGGACAGATACAGATTGTATGTGATAAGAAATGCTGAATATTGGTGACTCTTGGTATTTTCTGAATAGTAGGAGTTACAGTTACCTTTCTAAAACTGAAGAGGCAAGAAATGTGTTTAAACACAAGTGTTGGAATAACCAATTTATAAGATATGAGAAAGAATTGAATTGTACCGTGAGAAAGATTCCTGGACATTGCTTTCTCTAGGGGTGCTCAGCACCTGGGGATTGTAATAGAGAGGTCATGATGTTGTATATATTGAACTTGGTTAAAGAAAGATTGCAGAGTAGATGTATCAGAAGCAGCACTGTCCTCCAAACGGTGTGCCTCAATAAAATCAGGACATTGCGGGCTGCAACCAAGAGTCACCTGCACATGGCCTGTTTAGAAAAATATGATGGGTCTATTAAAAATTTTCTTGGAATTTAGAAGAAGCAATAGGCTGGTTTTGTCAGTATGAGTTCTAAACCATTCAGCAAAGGATATGCACAATCTAGAAGTTTTCTAAATTATTATAGAAATATGATAAATAACATAATCACATGCCTTAGTTGATTTAGAGGTTTCAGAATCACATTTTAAATGTTTAAGTTAGTCTGGATATCTTTTTAATGATATAGCTATTAATAAAACATTATGATAATTTTGACTTCCTGCAAGGAAGGAAAAATGGTGATACGATTTCTGGAGTATTCCGGGATGTTTACCATTGCTCCATTATATGTATAGAGTGATGCTCTTTCTCAATATTTGAATTAGTGTCTATGAACATATAAAATGGAGTTTGCAAACTTGCAAATCTGAGGACAAACTTATTTTACATGTTACTTTGTTTCTGTTAAATTAGTAAAATATTATAGTATCATAAGGGGGTAACCATACAAGTTCTATTAATGACCGTTACACTAGGATAAGAAAATGAAAGAAAACTACAGGATAGCAGAAAATAAATCTTTCTTCATATTGGTTTAAGAATGTTTACTTTTTTTACTAAGAATATTGTTACTGTAATGGCATAGTTTAATTTGAAGTCATTTCACAGTTTAAAATAATATGTCATTGCTATAATAGAACAGGCCTCCATATGATTTATGGGCAATACAGTTTTCCCTATTCATTACTTGAGCTAGTTATAATGTAGCAAAACCCTGGTGGCTTGGCATAATACAAGTTTGTTTCTTGTTCATACAAAATCTCCTAAGAGCAGGGTCCTGGTGACTCTCCAGGGCAATTACCCTTCAGGTGGTCACACTGCAGTCCAGGGGCTTTTTACCTTTGCCATTCCATCATCTTCACCTCAAAACCACTTTATAATCACCGTTGCTTCAGAAGAGAAAACCTGTAGGATTACCCACGGCTCTTAAGTGCTTCCGTCATAGGGGTGACACACGTTTCATTGACTAAAACAAGTTACATAATCACACCTAATGTCAATGAAGTGAAAAAGTGAAGTCCTCCCTTGTAGCCACAAGGGGAAGAGAACCAGAAATACCAGGGTGCACCTGGAATGCCTATTCCTGCCGTAAATTAACTTTGTCTCCTAATATTTTATAGGTCTCAAGATGATAACATTGACATTAATCTTTTTTTAATTAGTTCTTGCTGCCCACATTTTCTACAAATTTCAAATAAACATGACTTGGTCATAGAACTTTACTGTCTTTTTAATTTCTTTCTCCACATCCCCAACTTTTTATTTCTCTGTTCTGTCTGATTTTCTTCCTTTTCTGAATCCTTTTGCATTACTGCTTTCTTTTCTTTTTTTAATTTTTGTTCTTCCTAGTTGGAAAGTCTATAGAACTACTGTTTTAATAACAGTTCATTGAGCTATATGATATTAAAATGTATTTCTAAATTATCACAAATGAAGTAGTGCTTAATTCAGCCTGCTTTTGTACATTCTACAGTGCCAATCTGTAGGAAGCTTCTTTGGCTCAACTTTATGTCTGTGAAATTCATCCATGTTGTTGTTATGTAGTTGTGGAGCAATCATTCTTCTTGCTGGGGAGTATTTCATTTGTAGATATACTCCAATTTATTTTAGTGTTCTACCGTTGATGGGCATTTGGGGAGTTTCCAGTTTGGGGCTCTTGTGAATAAAGCTTCTATGAATATTCTAGCAAAAAAAAAAAAAAAGCAAAAACAAAAAAGCAAATGAAGTAGTGCTTTGTTTTGTTTTTAGTTTTTATATGTATTAACTTAAATTTACTATAAAAGATGATCTTTCAAAACAGAAGTAAAAAAAAAACAGCCTTTATTATGTAATGTCAGGAATATTGCCACCCTGTGTTAAACAGAGTTTCTTTCTGATAACACACAATAAATAAATTCCAAGTGGGTCAAATAGATACATCTGAATTTGGAATTTATCTTTAGAATATTATCATGAAATTATATAAATATGTGTGTTCAAAGATATTTTACATTAGGATTTAGAATGTCAAAAATCAGATTTCTTGTTACTAAAATTTGGAGATTGTTTAAATATGATGTACTAATTCCATACAAAGGAAAATGCAGTAGCTTGTATAGATAAAGTAATAGATTATTAGATTAACAGAGTAAGTTATTTAAAATATTAAAATATATTGTAAAATTGTACATCTTTATATGTAAGTAAATAGTTATATCAGACAAATGTATATCTTCTATACATTTCAGAGCGATTATCTCTGAGTTAGGTTAACCGTCATTTTCATTTTCTTGTTAGTGTTGTTATATGCTTTCCAAATCATAAAATGCTTCTGCAATAAATTTTAAAAAGAACAAATGAACTTTTAAATTATTTTATGAGCATTCGACTTTGAGTCCAGGACTTGGGTTTTAATTTTTGCTCCGCTATTTACTAGTTTTATATACTTCTTATAAAAGATGTTCGAATATTTTCCTATTATTTTTGGGCTCTGTCAAACCATAAAGTTTAGAATACCACAACTGAATCTTTTAAATGAAACAAGTACATAAATGAAACAATATAAAATTTATCCGAAGTCTAAAAGATAAGGCTTATATGTAATTTTAAGTCCTAACTAAAATATGAATGGCAATTCATGATAATTATATGAAACTTAGATATTATATTACTAAAATTGATGGGAAAATGAGTAAAAAGATGTTACATTTCTGCACAAATATATCTTTCCTAACTTTTCTTCTGTTACATATTCATTTTCACACATTTTAAGGAAATATTCTTCATCAAATGGCGTTGAAATCAGGGATCATTGTACCCTCTTAGTCTTCGTACACTCAACCTGTGAACTGCCACTCCATTACTCATTTCTCTTTTTATTTTTATGTACATTACTTTTGTTTTAATTCCAATATCCCCAGCTCGATCCAGACATTCTCTACTTCTTATCTCAACTCACTTGTGTTTACCCAGAATTCTGTTAAATCCACCTCTCAGTGCAAACCCACCTGGCAGAAAACCCATCTCCAATCCAACTTTCAACAAATAAAACTGGAAATTCTCATGGATTTTTTACTTGTTGTCCTTACATGGTTTATCTCTGATCCCATGTGCCCACTACTGTAGTCTTCTGCCTAGCTTTGTTTCACCGAAATGACATGTTTTTGCTAAACCATATATGGCAGTTCTGCTGCCAATACTCATCAAAGGCTGGTGGACCTAAAACAACTTCAACAGCATTTTGGCAGAACAAATCAGGTTATGTAAATTACATCTAACTTATGTCTCTTCTTCCTGACTCACCCATGACCTCCAGTGAAATAAACATTCAAGACATGACAGAGCCAAAAATAAGAATGGTATAAACTAGTACTTCCTACCTTTTCCCCGCAAACTACATATGAAAAGTGTTTATATTTATAGTGGAAAAAATGTCCAATGGCAATAAATCAACAGAACTCTTATAACATCATGTGTGAGCATAGGACAGAGGAAATCAATAACTCAGGAACATCGGTAGCCTGTTTACAGTCTTGCTACACTGATTGAAAGTATTGGGTTAGGCAATAAAAAGTGAGAAAAATGGACTGTTCCCTTTACTTTTTCCCCCTCAAGACCATTGGAGAGCATACTAAAGAGAGTTAGGCATTTCCTGCTTCTTCGCTCTTTAAAATGATCATGACTGTCAATGGATGCCAAGTTTGTTTTTCCTTAATTTGTGATTGCAACTACATACAGTGTAGTTTGTAAAATAAACAACTATTAACTGTACAGCTCAGTGAAATTTATATCCTAATGAAAAACACACAAATTATTGAATTATAGAACATGTCTAGAATTTTCCATTGTGCCCATACCAAATTAATTTACAATTAAGGTAACCCCTGTTTTAACTCTTAAAAACCTCAATTAGTTTTGCCTGTTGTTGGATTAATATAACTAAATCTCTGCAATTAATAGTTGTTTTGGGGAATTCCCTGGCAGTCCGGTGGTTAGGACTCCATGCTTCCACTGCAGGGGGCATGGGTTCCATCCCAGGTTGGGGAACTAAGATCCCACAAGCTGCGTGGCGTGGCCAAAAAAAAAAAAATAGTCGTTTTATCTGCTTCTTTTCAATGCAATGTCTCTGTGATTAATCTATGTTTTTGCATATATCAGTAGTCTGTTTTTGTTGCTATTTGTATCCATTGTAATAATACAATATGTCACAATTTATCCATTCTGTTGAAAGACATATAGGCTGCTTCCTATTTTGACTATTAAAAATAAAACTTTTGAAATTGTTTTTTATGTCTATTCGGTGAATGTATTCACTCGTTTCTCTTAGACATATACTTAGGGTCAGAATTGTTGGATTTGAGGTTGGCATATGTTTAGCAACAGTAAATGCCACTAAACATGATTTCAAAATGACTTATAATCTCACCAGCAGTGTAAGTGACTTTCACTTGCTTCATATGCTACCATATTCTTGGTATTGTCAATCTTTTACGTTTTATCTATTCTCATATGTGTGTTGGTTTCATGGTAGGTTTGATTTTCATGCCCATAATGATTAATACCATACATATTGGCTATTTGAATATACAATCAGCTCTCCACATCCACGGGTTCTGCATCTAAGAATTCAACCAACTGCAGATCAAAAATATTGAAGAAAAAAATTCCATAAAGTTCCAAAAAGCAAACTTGAGTTTGTCAGGCACCAGCAACTATTTACATAGCATTTACATTGTATTAGGTATTATAAGTAATCTAGAGATGACTTAAGGTTTACTGGAGTATGTGACTAGGTTACATGCAAATACTACATGATTTTATACAAGGGATTTGAGCATCTGTAGATTTTGGTACCTTCAAGGTGTCCTGGAACCAATCTTCCAAGAATACTGAGTGACCACTATACTCTTTTTAGACATGCCTGATCAAGGATCAGCCCTGTTTAAAAAATCAAGTTCTTTATTCTCAATTATTGATAGTTTTAAAATATTTCTTTATAAGAGTTGCTTTTCAGATATACATGATGGAACATCTTAATGCTTCAATGGTATATCTTGATTAAGAGATATCCTTAATATTACTTAAGTACAATTCATCTTTTTGTTTCTTTTATGTTTAGTGCCATTTTTAAACAGTTTAAGTAATCTTTGCATACCTCAAGGTCATGAAGATACGCTACTATGTTTTCTTGTAGAAACTCATTTTCAATTTACCTTTGATAATAAAACCTAACAGCAACATTATATGTAAGAGAAATTGCAGAAAAAAAGTCTCATAAATATCAGTGCAATGATCACAACTCAAATTTAGACAAATTATATTCAGCAGTAATTTAAAATGATAATATAATCATGAACAAAATGATTTATTCCAGAAGAAATTTGGAAATCAGAAATGTAATCTATTGTATTAATAGAATAATGGAGAAAATAATGCAATCATTTTAATAAATGTAGAAAAAAACTGATACAATTAAAAATTTATGTCTAATTAAAATTTTAGCAAACTAACTCTA
Organism: Eubalaena glacialis; assembly: GCF_028564815.1. Classification (NCBI taxonomy): domain Eukaryota; kingdom Metazoa; phylum Chordata; class Mammalia; order Artiodactyla; family Balaenidae; genus Eubalaena; species Eubalaena glacialis. The sequence goes on along the minus strand of NC_083718.1, from coordinate 12,912,146 downwards.
GGCCAGTAAGATTTACATCATTATCAGTAGTAAAAGTATTGTTAAAAATATCACTAGTAACAATACTAACAGCAAGAGCAGTAGTAATTAGCAGTATAGGCATAGCAGCACTTGTTTAAAAAAACATGAGAAGCTCCTACATACTTCTGATTGAATTTTCATTAAATTTTGACCTAAGGAGAAACTAAATTTAAGAAAGAGCATTATAAGCAATTATAAAACACAATGATATTACATGCAATGATATCTCTTGTTCCAGAGACACAAAAGTCTTGCTGGCTTTATATAGAAGAGAAATATCCCACACTAGTCTTCTTTCAGCAAATATTGTGTGACCAAGGAGACAATGACTAACAACATCTAGAGTAAATTCAGTGACTCTTTTCACAAAGGTGCTGCATATGGTTTACTTAACTGGGAGACAATGCCCATCATTTACCCCTGAGATATTGATTAGATAGGAACATCATAAATCTTTCTCCCTCCCTTGCAGAAATTAAAGGAGGCTCTCTCCCAAAATCTGACCTGGCTGAAATACCAAGGAAAGATAATCAATAAATTCAAAGCCACTTCTAGGGATTTGTAGATAAAAGTGAGTTATTAATTCATGGAATGGTTGTGTTACAATCTGAATTTCATTTCAGTTTCTTGGATCCTGATATAGTTCCTTGAGAATGTCAGTCCACCTCCATTTACTGGTTGAAGAAAAATTACTAAAACTTTCCAGTGAATTTCTTAGTGAATTTTAGGTATTTTGTATTGTTTTGGTGTCTTATTTTATTTTGTTTTGTTTTTGTTAGCCTTGTTATTCTCTTCATCATATAGTATTTGGCTTATCCAAGTGTGTATGTAATATTGACCAGGAGAGAAAAAGATAAAGGGCATCAGAAAATTTACTGTGGTATTTTATGCTGCAAACATGCATCTTAAGAATAAATGTGAATAATGCGTGAATATATATTATTAAAGGCTATTTATCGAAACATTTTAATAATAAGGAAAAATAAGAAAACAATAAAAATATACAAGAAGACTAGGATTATTTGGTGGGGGCAAATGGTTAAATCATTGTGGTATTGAAAGTACATTTAATGGCATTGAAATATTCAGTGTTCTTCTGCAAGAATATAGTGTGTCATATATTATATTTCATAAATAATTATTCAGTTAACTTGTTAAAATATATATCTTTAGAGTATATATAACAATAAACATATTGGGAAAAAGAGTGTTTCTGTATGTTTATTGATTTGTTTGCAAATTGTATCTTTCTTAAACTACTTGGCTTAGACAGGAGTACATTTTTGTGAGGGTTTGAAAAAAAATGGAAGCGATCACAAAATTTTTATGTTCCTTTTTTACCAACATGCACCCATATCAAATTTATTTTCACTCTCTCCTCAGTTATTAAGTGAGAAATACTATGTAAAGTATTTTAAAAATGTATAGATGTGGTTTATATGACAGACATAAATTCTTATACCTGGATGGATTATGGAAAACTTTAATAAAGATCCTGCTGCTTTCTAGCCTCATGGAAACTGAAAAAATTCTAGAATTTGAATGAGACATAGTGGTCAATGCATGAAGCAGTCAGATTCATGAGAAATATTGGGTAAAATCAAGGGTTGAAAAGGCAGTATTTGCTTCCAGGAGTCTGGTGAGTTTCCATCTTTGGTTTAGATATGGTAGAAGAAGGAAATAGACATAAGGAAAGTTTGATAAAACTGCAAAAGTTCAATCTACAGTAAATTGAAAGCCACTGTCTGTGCTAGTGGTAAAAGATTACTGGATATTTGTTGTATGTGTTCATCCAGCATCTATTTTCACTTTTTCTGGAAACAGTGACTTGATTTTACCTACAATAATATTGTTCTATACCTCCATCTCAAAGGACATAATCACCTTTGATCACAGTGATTGGCTGAGGCATAAACCTGATCTGAGTTACCCATTTGGAACTGTGACTTCCGTTAAAGCTAAATGTTTTTCCTATAGTTACTAGATGGCCACATTTTAGAAGTGTTTTCCTGACAATACAATGGAAGACAGAAGGGCAGGAGTTGAGAGAGAGAGAGAGAGAGAGAGATACAGAAAGACACAAAAATAGGCTCAGTCTATGTCCTGATTTATTAGTGAGTCAAAAAATGCACCTGGGTCAGTATATGCCTTGATATAACAGATGGTGATAAAATAAATTCATTTCTTTTAAAACCAGTCTGAATTGAATTTATGTACTTAGCAGCCAGGAGAGTCCTAATATAGAAGGGAATTTAATATATCCATTTAAATTCTGAAAGGATTCGAAGAGGAAGCAACACATTTGAGTTAGAGGCAGTGAAGTCTAAAAATGTGAGCAGCCTAGATGAAAGGAGAAAGAAGGTCATAAAGATACATAATCTCTTCCTTCCTTTATGCATCTGAATTTCACCGACTTCAAAATGGATTCAGTCTCCAGTGTATAATCAACTGGCAGGCATGGGTGACAGAAATGATAAAGTTGTTGCCAATGAGTTTAGCCCTGCTTCATGTTATTTACTCCTTATTCTTGCCATGATTGAACTACTCTGGTATTTTGCTGTCTTATGGAAGAAATGTTCTTCTTTCAAGTGAGAAAACCATATCTTTGTTTAGCAAGATATAAAGAATATCTAAGATGGTGTAAACCACCAAGAAAATATTAGAAATAGTCATTAATAATAATTAACATTTGTAATTATGCTAGACATTGTACTAAGTAGTATAAATGATGTCAGTAAATCTTCAAAACAACTATATTTGCTTTCTAAATGAGTAGACCTAGTCTCAGAATGATTAGACCATCTTTCCTGGGTAATGAAACTGTGAATGGCAGAACCAGGTTTTGGAGCAGATACTCTAGCAACGCTATGCTCCACAGCAGTCTTTTCTGAATTGGGAAGATGGTCACAGATTCTCCCCATCCCAGAATACACACTCTTTTGTAACGTGACTGCACTACACGTCTCAACAAGATATAGGTATACACATAGCTGATTCACTTCATTGTATAGCAGAAACTAACACAGCATTGTAAAGCAATTTTACTCCAATTAAAAAAAAAATAAAAGATGATGAGTCCATTCTCCACCTTCTTGAATCTGGGCTGGACTTTGATGAACAGGATGTGGCAGACGTAACATTTTCAGGCTTTGGGTCCAGGCCTGAAAAAGACTTGCAACTTCCACTCTCACCCTTTGGGAATGTTGCTATCACCTAGGGAAGTATCCTTAGCATCCTGGATGAGACTACTTAGCAAAAGATAGCCCACTGATTGCCTGAACCCCTGCCAAGCATATGAGTGAAGCCATTTTTAAACCAACAAGTCTCAGTCAAGCTGCCAGGTGGCTGTAGTCTCATGAGTGACCACAGATGAGACCAATAGGAAAACTGTACAGTGGAGCTCAGCTCAATTTGATAATCGAACCACGAGCAAATAGATGGATTGTTTCTTTAAGACACTAAATTTTGGAATGGTTTATTATCTGGCAATAAATAACTAATACAGATCCCGTATGTTGATATAGTTAAACATGAATATTGTTTTGTGCAGGTAGAGTGGATCCCCACTGGGATGCTAGGCAAAATTCCTAAAAACAAATTCACTCAAGCAATATTAGTATATAATTACTAAGCTGTCAATGTGGTTTGAAAAGACCTAGAATTGTTTAGAATAAAAGAAAACATTTTATCAGCATATTTTAGAGAAAATTAAATGAAAAATATAATTAATCTTAAAGAGTATATAAAAATTGGTATGCTGATTGAATGTAATATTAGAATTACCTATTAGATATATCAGTGCATGTGTTAAAATATAACAAGGTTTTTTATTACATGTAAGCTAAATACTTTTTTTTTTTTTAATAAATTTATTTATTTATTTTTGGCTGAGTTGGGTCTTTGTTGCTGCGCACGGGCTTTCTCTAGTTGTGGTGAGCGGGGGCTACTCTTCTTTGCGGTGCGCGGGCTTCTCATTGTGGTGGCTTCTCTTGTTGCGGAGCACGGGCTCTAGGCACGCGGGCTTCAGTAGTTGTGGCTCGTGGGCTCCAGAGCGCAGACTCAGTAGTTGTGGTGCATGGGCTTAGTTGCTCCGTGGCATGTGGGATCTTCCCGGACTAGGGCTTGAACCCGAGTCCCCTGCATTGGCAGGCAGATTCTCAACCACTGCACCACCAGGGAAGCCCTAAATACATTCTTAAAATATATTTCATGAAGTATATTAAAAGTCTTGTACTTGGAGAATATTTAAACTATCACATATAATTTTCATTTGTCACAAACATTTTCAAATGGACTAATACAAATGCATTAGGTATTTTTCATGTCTGATTTTAGAAATCATCCATGAGCAAAATAGGCATCCCTGTGTCCTCAGTCCATGAAAAGATTAATACCTTACATTATATAGTATATTAAACTAACAATACCATTTCTTAGGCCATAAATATTGAGAGTTACAGTACTGATGGTTAGTACAAAACTAAAGGAGAAATTCACAGAAAATATACACAAATTTAGAAAGTAGCTTGATTATATTGATATTAACAGAACTCTTGTTATAAAGAATATATTTTGTATTTTTAGAAGTAAAGAAAAATAAAAGGTTATTCAAAAGGAAAAAGTAAATAGTAAAAAAAAAAGGTAAAAAAATAATGATAGATAATGGGGTAAAGATATTAAGACAATAGTAAAAGAATAAAAGATCAACAACAAATAGAAGTGATTTAAGAAAAGTTAATTAAGAAAATGTTATGGGTTGATACCTGATCAAAAGGAATTGCTAAAAATAATAGTTATAGTCACAACAGCAATACTTTGTACCCGTAATATTGTACTTGAGTCAATGATTAAAGATCTTGTATATTTTACCACATTTTATGTTTACAATAACCCTCTGGTAATAAGATATTATGCTATATGGAAAATGAAAATAAAGATATAACAGTATGCATAGAATATTTCAACAGAATTTATTTGTGCATGCATTTCTCTATTTTTCAATTCTAAATATTGAAAACGAAATATCAATATTTTAAACATCTTTTCAAAGAGCTAGCTATGCAAAGTTATTTACAAATCTTTTTCATGTTAAATTTGTTTATAATAACATTTTTGCCCATATCATTTAATTTCAAACAATATATTGATATATGGTATGCTTTAAATCCTGGGGTATGAGCTGATAGTACAGGTAAAAATATTCAGGGAACTTATAGTTTGTTTTCAATCAAAAGAACTTGTTTTTGTGATAAAATTACATACAGTTTCTATTGTGCTTATACATAATTTATTTTATAAATATCTAATGAGTACCTATTTTATGCTAGTCACTCTTCTAAGAAATACTATGATTAAACACACACACACACACACACACAAATAAACATAACAAAATTTGCTCAACATCTCATTAGGGAATTGAAAATTTAAGCAAATGAGGTACTGTTATACACTATTAGAATGGCTACACTGCTTGACTGGCTACAAAAACCAAACAAACAAAAGAAACTGATTATATCAATTGCCGCTGGTGAGGATACAGAGCCACAGATGCAAAATGGTACAACCAGAATGGTGCAGGAGTTTAGTGGTTTCTTAAATAGGTAAACATGGTCTTATATAATGAAATGATAGTGCTCCTAGGTATTTACTCAAATGATTTAAAAACTTATGTCCACAGAAGAACCTTCACATGAATGTTTACAGCAGTTTCATTCATAAATGCCAAAACTTAGAAGCAACCGAGATGACCTTTAGTAGTTGAAGGGGTAAACTCTGATACAACCGCACAATGGCCTTTTATCAGGGATAAAAAGAAAGAGCTCTCAAGCGATGAAAAGACATTAATGAATCTTCAAATGCAGTTTTCTAATGAAATAAACTGTCTGAAATGCTACATCCTGTATGTTTCCAATGATATGATATTCTGGAAAATCAAGACTATGTGACAAAGCAATTTAACTGTATTACATACATATGAAACAACCTCACTGAAGGTAGTGGGAAAAAAAGTGCTGACCTAAATAAATTTGGAAATAAATAGAGTCTGAAAGATTAAAGGCAAAAGGACCTGTACATAAGTCCTGCACACTAGTTTATAAATTTGTTTCAGATGGGGATATGAGTTAACAGTTAGGATACGCAGATACTGCTATACATTTTTAATGGAAATGAACAATTAAGTAAGTGGATGGCAGATGATGAGAGTCAGTCTTCTCACTGTTGGAGTGAGAATTTACATACAAGCAAGGGGAGAGGACTAGAGTTATCCTTTTTTTAAAAAATAATCATTTATTTATTTTTGGCTGCGTTGGGTCTTCGTTGCTGTGCATGGGCTTTCTCTAGTTGCGGAGGGCGGGAACTACTCTTCCTTGCAGTGCGCATACCGACTCTAGGCGCGTGGGCTTCATTAGTTGTGGCTCAGGGGCTCAGTTGTTCCGCAGCATGTGGGATCTTCCTGGACCAGGGCTCGAACACATGTCCCCTGCATTGGCAGGCGGATTCTTAACCACTGCGCCACCAGGGAAGTCCCCAGGGTTATCCTTGTAATAATGGAGTAGAGTTGGATACATCAGTATAAACTCATATATATCTTAATATAGATATAAATGTTTACATATAGAAATATTTATAGATAAATGTATACAGACAGGTTAGCATATTCACATAATTTTCCTTGCTGTGTCACCTGAGTGGCCCTAGAATCAATGACATCCATAAAGAGAGGAGCTACCTTAGGGCCCAGATCTTAATTTCTAATACTATTCTCTGATAAAAGGAACTAAGGTTCCTTGGAGAAATGGATAATTCTAAGACTAGTGTTAGGAATATATAAAATGAGCTTGGAGATTATCTTATAAAAGATGAGCTTATAAAAATAAGGAAGTTCTTTTAAAAAAGAGCTCCCAAACCTCTCAGTGATGAGGGTACATCAAAGAAACACAGGTACCAACTGAAAAAGTTCCCAATGGCCAAAGCGGGAACAAAACAAATATTGTAGTGTTAGATTATATTCAGAAATATAGAACAAATATCTGGGAGCTTATTCTGACATTTAAAAAATGACTGGATAAACAAATAAATGGGGGAGAAGAATTCCAAATAATTTATGTAGAAACCCTACCATCTAGGAGGTAGAGCGTAACTCCTTACTATTTCAGTGTAAATTAACACTGTACATAGTGACATCCATCTAGAGCGCAGAATGGAAATGAGAAATCAAGCAGTAAATTTACAGTGGAAAACTTTGACAAACTGTCTCAGCCAAATGATCACTAACAATATCAACAGTGTTAAGTCAAGTTGGTACTATACACCTTTGATATGAAGAAAATGGCACTTATGGGGTGTTTCTCCTCAAAACACGTAACCCTAGTCTAATCACAAGAAAGTAAATCAAGGCAAATACCCAGTTGAGTAACATTCTACAAAATAGCTGACTAATGGTCCTCGAAACTGTCATCAAAACAAAGTCTGAGGAACAGTCACAGTCAAAAGGAGACTTAAGGAGACAACTCATAAATGTAGTATGATATCCTGTTTGTGATAAAACAGGAAAAATTACATTAGGTAAAAACTAAGGAAATCTGGATACAGTATGAACTTTAGTTAATAATGATGTGTCAGTATTGGTTCATTAATTGTAACAAATGCATCATATACAATTAAAATGTTAACAATAGAGGAAACTGGGTATGTAGTATATGGGAACACTCTCTAATCTTTGGAATTTTTCTGTAAATCTAAAATTGTAATAAAAGTAAAATTTTATTTAAACACAGAAACACAAGACAAAAATAAAAACAAGCTCCCATTTGTCACAAGTTCATACTATATTTTGGAAGATGGATTATAAACAGATATGTAATAGATATATATGCATATACATTTATGCAATATAAGTATTTTGAGGAAAAATAAACCAAGGTAAAAGGACTAGAGGAGAATGCCATTTTAGATATGTTGGTTAGAGCAGAACACTGTAAGGAGGTAAAATCTAAATTAACTGAGATTGAAAATACTATATCAGATATGGAGTGACAAGGAGAATGTCACAGTGGGAACGATCAGTTCTGCCAAATGCTGCTGAGAAACTTAGAAAGTTGAAATTTAGTACCAACTTTGGATTTTTTTCACTCTTCGGGAAAAAGAGTTTCAAAAACTCATAAACAGGCCACTAACCCTTGCATGGTTGCGAAAGAGTGTGTCTCTGGCTTGGAACATTTCCTTACGTGGGGCAGAACCCTCACAGCCTGTGCGGGGCACATCACTTTTTGGGGGGAAGAATGTCTTTCTGTTTTCTGGGTTTGATGGGTACTTCTTTTTTCTACCCAAGGCTGTGTATCATATGCACCTGGCCAGACCCATTGTTATATGTGTTCTCTGCGTGGAGTTAGTGGGGGTCTTTTGCCTGCAGCTCAAGAGGACAGGGGGCACCTATGCTCACTGCTGAAGCTGAGCTTGCTCTCTGATCTCTTTGCAGTAAAGCCTTGTTTTCTCCAGTGCCTGTGTGCGTCCTGTCTTTCTTGGCCATCCCGCCATCTCCAAACCTTAGAGCGGAATGACATCTTGTAAGGGCTGCTCCTGGTGGTAGACATTGTTATGCTCTTTCCTATTTCCATAGAGTGGGACTTGTCCACTGGAGATGTAACTGGTGTCACTGCCTTGACAGATGGAAGTTGTCTGTGACTCTGAAAAGAATGGTTAAGGCAGAGTGATGGAGACAATGACCTGACTGGCAAGGGTTCCAGGGAGAATTAGAGGGAAATGTGTGGAAGACAGTGATGTGATGAGCAGAACCATGTAAGTCCTAATCAGTGAGGCCATGATTTTTACACATTAAGGTATTTATATAGCATAAGGGATGCCTGTTTACAATGCTGATTCCCAAGACACCAATGTGTGGGTGTTGAAGCACGGCTGCTGTGGGCTGTGCTAGGGATAGGGGTATTCTTCTAAGTGTAATAGGAAGCCACTGCACTTTTGTTTTCATTTGTTTCTTTAAGAGTAACATTTATGCTTTAATAATCCCCAAGGTAAAGACATTTTATTTTATGAGAAAAAAGTGGATGTTGCAGGAAAACTATTAGATTAGCCAAAGAGAGACATCATTAGCTCAGGTTATGGTGGTGTGAGTTGGGATATAAAAATGTGAATGGGACGACAGCCATTGGAAGCTAAAGTGGCTGATAAATGGAAGTTTAGAAGTCGGAAAAATGAATAATGCCTTGTACATGGCTAGGCCAGGGTAAGATGGATCCTTTAGCAAGACTGTGTGTGCTCTCTGGGGTGTTATTGGGTATAAAGGGGAAACTCTTGTCCTATTTTAGACATGTTTACTATAAGGTTCCTTTGTAACCTCTAAGTAGAAGAGGAGAGTAGGCAGCAGAATCTGTGGTTTTGAAATTCAGAAAAGAGGTCTGAAGAGAGATGTAGATTTTGGGATTTTCTACATATCAGTTATTATTATTACTATTAACATACTGTTAATAATCTTATTAACACACTGGGAAATGAATTTGCCTTATGAAGACAGAACAGTGAGAAGAGAAGATAGTTGGATACAGAGACCCCAAAAATGAGCCTAAGAAGAATTAGCCAGATATTTTGGAAGAAGACCAAAAAGAATAGGAGTCAAGTGGGGAGAATGTGAGAAATGCAGGGAGGGGGGGCCATTGTGAAAAATACTTTTCAAAGATCAAGAATAGTCAGTGCTAAAAACTATCCCTGTGATTTAGAAAGATAGATAATGCCTTTGGTGAGAACTTGGCGTGTGCTGAGATGTGAATTTTGTCTCTATCATCTATCTATCTATCATCTGTCTATCTATCTGTCTGTCTACCTATCTGTCCATCATTTATCATCTATCTATTCTCTATCTTCATCTATAATTTTTATGCTTGGGTCATTGTTGGAAATGCAGGTAAGAATGGCTTTCTCAGGGATCCAAATTATTATTTTTTTATTGAAGTATAGTTGCTGTGCAATATTATACAAGTTACAGGTGAACACTATTGTGATTCACAATTTTTAAAGATTATACTCCATTTATAGTTATTATAAAATGTTGGCTATAGTTCCTGTGTTGTACAATATATCCTTGTAGCTTATTTTATATCTAACAGTTTGTACCTCTTACTCCTCTGCCCCTATATTGCCCCTCCCCCTTCCCTCTCCCCACTGGTAACCACTAGCTTGTTCTCTATATCTGTGAGTCTGCTGCTTTTTTGTTATATTCACTAGTTTGTTTTATTTTTGAGATTCCACGTATAAGTGGTATCATACAGTATTTGTCTTTCTCTACCAGAAGTGCCTAGCTGTTGATTCCTATCTTCCCTGTACCAGCTGGATTAAAGTCTAAGAGAACACTGAAGCTTTACTGGGTTGATATCAGCCCTCCTCCCCACAGCAACTTCCATACAGTTGACATTCACTACTCTGGCCTAGTTTTATTGCTACATCTAGAAAAGTGTAAAAACAGCACAAAGTAAAGCCATGATATTGTACTTAATAGTTTATTTTATTCACTTGATTTAATCATTTATATTAACCAAATGATCTACAGAACGTGTGTACTGATATATGTGTTCAGATAACCTATGCATTGAAGAAGATGAAAATAGTTCATGCAAAATATATGTATCATAAATGCAAAATCATTTAGATTATCAACAAGAAAATCATAAGTACTCATTTATTATTTTTTCTTTTCATTTTGATATATATATATTTTAAATTAATTTTTATTGGAGTGTTGTTGCTTTACAATGTTGTGTTAGTTTCTACTGTATAGCAGAATGAATCAGCCTTACATATACATATATCCCCTCACTTCTGGACTTCCTTCCCATTCAGGTCACCACAGTGCATTAAGTAGAGAACAAATGTGTGGATACCAAGGCGGGGTAAGAGGGGGATGGGAGGAATTGGGAGATTGGGATTGACATATATACACTATTGATACTATGTATAAAATAGAGAACTAATGAGAACCTACTGTATAGCACAGGGAACTCTACTCATTTTGATATATTTATGGAATGTTTGCTATGTACTTTTAATGATAATTTAGAGTTAATTCTGTTTTAAACAGATTACTTAAATTCTCATGCAAACCCTATGACGTAGCTGCTATTATTGCTATCACGCAAAAGAAAAGGAAAAGAAAGTGGAATAAGATCAAACCAGATGCTCAGTCACCCTTGTTGTGTCCTCTGCACAAATTACGCTTTTTAAAATCCCATTCGTCTGTTCATGCATTTTCAGTTCTTATATTGAAATGCCTATTTTTGAACAATTGAACTTTTGGTTGTCTACATATATGCAGACAATTTGCAAAAATAACGTGTTGATTGTCAGAGCGTACCTATAGCCTAAATAAGTGTATCTAAACAGAAAAATTGTTTAAGGTTTTGCTAACAACATACTTTAAATGTGTTATGTATTATTTAAACAATCTTCTATGGGATATGTAGATTTAAAAATGTATACATTCTCCCTCATTGTTTAAAAATCATAAAAACATGCTATAAGCCTGAAATGGTCAATTTGCTCAGTTTTATTTCTTTTATATTTAATTGCAGAAAAATAATTCTGAGCCATCTGGCTGCTCAAAGAAAGTGAAAACTTGCATTCTATTTTGTGTTTTCTTTTGAGAGTAAGTTTTGCTTTTTGGTTTATGATGCATATTACAGAATTTCAAGCAATGGATAATTGCAAATTACTAGTAGCAGGTGTGCAGACTATTTAGTTACCAGTTTATAATATAAAAATACATTAAGAAAATGGTTACTTTTTTATCATTCAGTTTTCTCTCATATGAGTACATTATCATTTTATGAGATAAAGGCTTTATTTTCAGCTGATTTATCTAACAAGCCAAAGTATCTAGGATGATTTCCAAGAATAAAATGGATGACATATATATATAATGTCATGCTGGGCATAAACTAAGGGCTTTAATGAATAGAAGCTGCTATATTTATGGTTATAATTCAAATTAACAAACTATAGTAGATATTAAACAATAAACACATATACTCTAATATATGTTAAGTACTTACTTTTTTGTTGGTTTTATCTCCTCCTGCCATCACCGAAACTCATCAGAAAAGAACTTGTAACTTTCGGCTTTGTTAAACCTTCAAAACCATTATTGATGTTAGGTGTAACAGGAATGTATCCTGTTCTTCATCAGATATTTTGCTTTTGTACCTTTTTTTCTTCCTAGTATATTTGAGAATTGCTTTGTTAAGTTCCACAAAAGTGTGCTGGGGCTTTAAATGAAAACATGTTGAGTTTATAGATGTTGCTAATATCACGGGCCATCATCATTGGTCACTATGATTTTTTTAACTGAACTGTAACTAATACTTTGTCTCTTGTATGTGCGTGTGTTTCTGCAATGGCTTCTCTTCTGTTTCAAAAGAAGGAAAAAAAGTGGAAATCCTTCCGATGGTCTAGACAATGAAATGGGCCCCTGGTTCTGACTTTATTTCCTGCTATTCTCTCTCTTGTTTGCTCACTCACTCTGTTCCAGCCAAATAATCTCTTTTAATGTTGCTTAAACCTGTCACATCCCAAGAATGTTTACACCTCAGTACCTTTCTCCTGCTTGTCTTTCCTTAGATAGTGACACTGAGGTCTTGCCCAATAATTTTATTTAAAATTTCACCCATCCCTAACAGTATCTTTTTCATAATTCAGTTTTTGTTTCCTCCATGTAACTTATCACTATCTGATAAAACATATATTTTATTTTACTTGTTAATAAGCTTACTATCTGTCTCCCCTCACGAGAATAAAAGTTCCATGATGGTAACATTTTTGTCTTTTTTATCATTACGAGATTTCTGGTGCTTGTAACTGTATCTGACATGTAGTGAGCATTCTATAAATGATTGTTAAATGAAGAAATACATGAATGAATGAGTGAAAAACATATAAATGAATGGGTTTTGTCAGATTTTTTAAAGCTACCTAATATTTAATGTATAGAGAAATGCTTTGCTTAAAATAGGGCTTAATGTGATTTATTTGCATAAGAGGACCTATAAAAGTACTTTTGAAAGATTATTATTAAAAATACTTTTTAAATAATTCCATTTAATTATTGATTAATTTATATGCAGTATAGAAAATATCAATGGATTTGAGTTATCAAAAATTATGTTTTTATCAAGATGTAATAATATTTTAAATGGCATACATTAAAAGCATAATTATATATTAAACCTAGAACATTAACCAATTTTTCTACATTAACATTGCCCTGAGGTTTGGGGACCAATAGACAACACTCTCTCTCTCTGGTATCCAGTCTCCGAGATGCTCCCCTTGATCCCTGTGTCTTTGGTATAGTCAATATTCATATCTCTGTGGGTGAGGTCCTCTCCCACATTGTGACATGTTTGGTCTGTGTAACCAACAGTGATGATATATTTCCCCTGAGATTAGGTTACACAAGGCATGTGAACCCCTTTTCTCTTTGTCGTCACTTGCTGAAGTTAATCACTGTGTGCTCAGCAGCTCTAGGAGAGCCCTCTTGGGTTCTTCAAGGTCTCCCACCAAGAGCCCCAAAGGAATGAGGAATCAAGGCCTTCAGTGAAGAGCCCTGGGAGTGAGTGGAAGGTGATGCTTCAGTCCCAGTCAGGCCTTCAGAAGGCTCAGTAAGAATCCTACACCAGAACCAACCAGCCATGCCAGTCCCTCTAAAGACTAGAGACATAAGACAAATTTTATACCACTAAATTTTGGTGACATGTTATGCAACAATGGATGGTTAATATACTATATCATACATATAATCCCTTTCTGTAATAGGCTAAGGTTAAAAATGAAAGCTTGCCAGTATTGCATAGAGTTGAAATAGAGAATCATTTACATAGATTTTATTTTTAGTCTTTTCATAGTTGAGAAACAATCACACTTATGTTGCCCCTATTCATATCTTAGATGAAACATCTTAGATGAAACAATCAGTGGAGTAATACACATTGTCAGATGATTCTTATAATACTCTCCATAGACCTGGGCGGGACGGATGACAAAATTGAATCATAAATAGAGTTGATCCTCATTATTCACTGGTTCCATATTTTTGAATTTAACTACTTGTTAAAATTTATTTTTAACCTGAAAATCAATACTTGCGTGGCACTTTTGTGGTCATTCGAGGACATGTTTAGAGTGGGGACACATTTTTAGTCTCCCTGGGCTCAAATTACCAGCTGAGGTCAAATGAGGAGACCTTCTGTCCTCTTGCTTCAGCTCTCCTACTAGGTAAAGTCTCTTTTTTGTGGTCTGTTTAGCGCCACATTTTTCACATTTTGTACTTTGTGTTAGTGATTTCACTGTCTAAAATGGCCCTGGATAGCAGAGCTGAAGTGTTGTACAGGGTTTCCAAAAACAAGGAGGCTGTGCTATGCCTTGCAGAGAAACTACATACCTTTAAATACAGGTATCTTTAAACAGAAACACACACAATACAAACTTATGTATTAACCAGTTGGTGACAGCGTCACCCTGTATTTCTGTAGGAGCAAATGTTTCGGCATTTGTAACAATTTCATGCAATACAATTAATGTGAATAATGAAAATTGACTGTTTAGTTTTAATTTAATATAATAGCAAATGTAGACACAGCCTAAATTTTTCACACAATAGTCTCACAAATGCCGTTGACTTTTGCTCATATATAAAATATCTATAAGATATGTATTAAGATCTTTGAAGAAAAAATATTTTTAATTATTACTTGAGATTATTACATCCAGAAAAAAACAAGAGTATTCATGCCTGTAATTCTTAACTAAGATTGAAAAAGTTTTGAAATATCTTTCATCTAGATATAATAATTTTGTTAAACTTAGGATATCACAAATTTATTTTAATTAAAATGATTTTAAACCTTGTTTACAGTAAGAATCCAGATGAAGAGATTACACTTAAAATTATTCCCTTTATATAAATATGAGCTACTCATTTCTAATTTTATAAAATTTGCTTTTGTTGTTTATGGAAGTGTGTTGACATATGAACTTTTACTTCATTATCAATTTAGCATATTTTAAACATGAATTATCCAAAGAACTACCAAGCATCCAAAGAATTACTAACCACAAAAAGTAGAATTTAGATAGTTGAAATTTTCTATAAGTGACATTAAGATGAAAATAGTCATTTAATATTACAAAATGTAAGTAAAAAATTAGCTTTGAATTAGCTACAATAACCAATAAAAAATCTGTTTCAAAGTCTTTGTACAGGAATTGTTTCTTTGTTTGTTTGTTTTTGTTAATTGGCAAACTTTCCTGTGACAAATTACCAATAATTTGGAGAGGGGGTAATGAGGAGGAAGAAACCACTCAGAAATAGGATGGTTTGATGGAAGTCTGAGATCCTAAAACATTTCAAGATTGTAAAGCTTTAAGAATTTTAGTGAGAAATAAGTGATCTTCCATAAGAGGAACATGTCTTCATATCATGGCTTTTTCCCTAAGCACATTTCACTGGTGCTGTTTTTCTTCTTTTTTCTTCCCCCCAGAATCACCATAATCCCCTAATCCTTGCCTCAGAGAGCAATATAGAAAAGGCTTTGGCTCTTTTATCTTTTCATCATCACAGATCTTCAGGAAGTGTTGTTTTTTCCTTATATTTTAAGTCAAAATTTTTTTTCCTTCCTGAACATATTTCAGGTTAATATTTCAGACCACAATCTTTGGCTTTTTCCCCCTTAGCCTGCAAGTTTAATGAGTAATCCCGGCACTGAAAAAGGTTTTATAGTTAAAACTATAAGCTCTTAACAATATTAAATTTAAAAGAAAGATTTAGAACATATATCTGCACAAACTCAATTACTGTTTTCCACTTAAAAACAAAAAGAAAAAACAAAAAAAGAAAAAAAAAGACTTGAATATGTCTTAAAAGTTTAAAGCAAAGAAACAAGAAACAACTTCAGACTTGTGTACAAACAATGCTCATTATGATACTTCCAGGATATTTTTAAAGAAGCAATTCATTGTAGATAACAATCAATATTTTCTGCATGAACTTTTTGAGTAATGTTATAAATAAATTATCTCAAAATGTTTTTATGACATGATCTATTTTTAATGAAAACTTACACTGAGGTATCTGCCTGATTCCATTTAATAAATTAATATTGAAGTTGTCTTTTTAAAGATAGTTTCAAGAAGTGAGTAAATTCATTCTTTGAAAAATATAAAATAAAAATTTTGCAATTATTTTATCGACACAGACATGGCAATAAGTATGAATTACAGGGGAAAATAATGTCTCTGTAGAACCAACTAATGATTAAATTGCACAGTAATCAAATTCACTAGGGATAAAAACAGGAGCTTAAATGTATAACTTTCTTCCAACACAGACTGCACTAGTGTTCTTTTACTAGGAAGTAGTATAACAATCATTCAGAACAAGGGCTCTAAGCATGATGGCTGAGTTTGGATTTGGGTTTCCTAATTCGCATGTGAAATCCTGGATATGTCACTTCTCTAGCGGGCTCAGTTTTCTGAGCAGCGTGATGGGGTAATACCTAGGGGATGGACTGCTGAGAGTATTAAATTAGACTTATGCATATAAAGTACTTGGCATAATTCCTGACACATAGTTCAGTAAGTCAGTGTAATTATTGTTGTAGCTGTTAATATTATTATGATTATAATCTTCACTGAATTTATGCTCTAAGACTCTGCGTTATTCCAAATGACAACTAATCTGATTAAATAAACTACTCATTATTTTAGTATTTTAAAACAAATGAAAAAAAGAAATTAGATTCACCACAAAAAAATAAAATAAATGAACAAACAAAAAAACAAAACCCAAAATAGTCTTCACTCCCCTTCTCAGATAAAATTTGTGTGACTCTTGCTTTTCAAAACATTCAAAAATGTATGGGATGAGTCTCAGATTGAAGAGAATACAGTATAAATATTTGAGGGGAAACTAAGGAAGTTTTTGTATTCTTATTTAAGTAGGTACCTACCATATAAACATATTTTTATGACTACCAACCCCCTTGAAGTTTTTATATTGCAAAACATATCTAAGTTTCTCATATAACTGATTGTATTGCAATTAAGTGTTCAGTTACTGTTATTGCTCAGTGTAAAATTATTTTAACAAAATAAAGAAAATAAGGGGAACCAAGCAGAACTATAAATCACGGGCTCATAGATTTAAAAGGCAAAAAATAAACAAAAGTAGAGATTTAACTGATGAATGAAAATCAGAGGGTAAGTTAGCATTTGTTCAAAGTAACCCCAACCTTAATGCTGAAGCCTCGTAATCTTTCATAGCACATTCAGCCAGAGTTTCATATAAAGGCATTTCAATTTAATTTAAATTAGCTGAAACGATTAGATAGCTTTGGATATAAAAGCTATTAGCTTTTTTGTTTTAAAGCACATCTGAAGTATGAAGATTTGTCTCTTGAGGTACACACTGATTATTAATAAAGAGGTTGTAAAAATTGAACATGACTTTCAGCCGACACAGTAACACAGACTCTGCTAAGTGACAAGTGACATTAAGAGCCCTTGAGACACAGGCCTCTGTCAGAGGAAGGAGATCCATGTGGGTGTAAAGGGACTACAATATTACCATGAGATAGAAGTTTAATGTCATTTCTTACCTGAGGATTATAGTCAACTAAAGAGAACTTGTTGTTTAAGAGATGGTTATGACATCTGATTTTGTTAAACTCTTGCCTGACTTCTGAGTCATCTAAAGAACTCCAAAATCATTTTCCATTTTCTTCAAAACCTTCAAAAGCTTCTTGTTCAGTTTTTAGTTCTAGTTCACCTCGTAATGACGACAAAAATATCTCCATGTTATCAGTCTATTTTCTTTAATTAATGGTGCCGCAGACTCCTTAAACTCTACAATAACTTAAGTACACATTCAGGTGTCACACCTTGGACTTTGCTGCCATTGCTCCCAACTGCTGCAGCTTTCAAATCTCCTGTTGAATCATGAACTCCTGTCTTTCAGTCTTTCTTGTAACAGCTCCCTTTCTCTTCTCAAATGCTTAGTGTTTCTGCCCTTCACACCAGGTTCTGTGATTATATGATCTACAACTCAATTAAGATAACAAATTAGACATTTTATAATGCATTTGTCTTTTGAATCCTTTAACCCACAACAAATTCCCTGCTATTTTTGCATTGATAACTTTAAGGCACTAGTATTCTAGCATTGTTCCTTAATGAGAGTTTTAGGACAAAGTAGAGAATGCAGGAGAGTGGGACCTACTATCATTCAGTTTTCTTGTCTTCTCAGGGCCCTTTCTGTTATTTGGGGATAATTAAATGAAGTCTTTATGTCTTATGCACCCTGTCTTTGCTTTCTTTTGAATTGATTCAATTCTCACTTCTGTGAAGATGTTCTATAATTGATAGCTCTAACGCTGATTTCCTAATGAACTCCCTATGTATATATGATCTACCAGTTAATTCTTTAAGTACAAAATTTTTAAATAATCATCTACTCCCTTCTATAACCAATTCTTGCTATACACAAATATATTTTCTATATAATGTTTAGACACTATATATTTTTCTATATAATGTTTAGACAGAATAATCCCTTGATCCATTATTTATTCCTGTGTGTATGCCATCACTCCCTTATTTAACAATATTTACTAAACACCAACAAGCCAGGCACTACCACTAATGGTATGACAGAAAGATGAAGAAGGCATATTCCCTGTACGAAATGACTTAATAGTCTAGTATAGAAGGTATAGAGACAGGTATTTAAAAAGTACCATAGCAAGTTCAGTAATAAAGTCCCAGCCAAGAATGGTGGGTAATAGGAATAGAAAACAAAGTGCAATGTACAGAATAGATAATAAAAAGTGAAAGTAAATAAAAGAACATAATCATAGGTTTGTATGTGGATAATGATTGTAGAATGTATTTGTAGAGAATTGGCTATGCATCATCTAAGTGGTAAACAATATTTCTAAATAATTACACTCAAAACATCAATTTTTTTTTTTGCTGTCCTTTACTTCATGCAGTTTGAGTCTTCTGTGTTTGTCTAGCACCTAGTGTATATCTCTGTAAGCATCATATTTCACTGTAATTACAGATTTATTGTACATGCCATTGTCTTCCATTATACAGGTTATTGGTGTTAAAGGCAACATTATATTTGACTTTGTATATCAGCATCTAATTCAATGTTTTGAACATATATGACCTTGAGTAAATGTTTGCTGAATGGATCTTTAATCATCCAAGTTTCAGTTGCCCAGACCATGGATTCTAGAGAGTCCCAATGCCAATGGTTGGATTTTTGACTCAGCTTATTTCTGGCACCATATACTTGGGCTATTATTTGAGCTGTCTTCCTCAGTTTCCTTATCTGTAGAATGAAATGTACCACTTCTAGGATTATTGTGAAGATTGATTAATTTGAGCATTAAGAACAGACCCTAACAATAGACAGTGTTACATAAGATAGGTGTTTTATTACACTCTTTCTTTGTTGTTTTAAATGTTACTACTCTAGTCACATGGGCACACACACATCTATTCTCTCTTTTCTTGCAATAGTTTTCTAACTGATCTTTGTACCATCAGCATCTCTTTTTGTCTAATATATTCTTCACACTACCATAAGAATTCATGACCTAAAACCCACTTATAATCCCATGATTTTCATCATTTAAATTTATACTGACTATAATTCCATCCCTTCAGTCTAGTATTCAAGAATCTCTACAAAATATAACAAATTCCTTTTCAAGAATTGTTTTCTTCTTTTTTTAACAAGCTTTGTTGAAATATAATTCAGATACCATATAATTCACACACTTAAATGGTACAATTCAATGTATTTTTTAGTATATTCATTGATGTGTACAGCCATCCCCACAGTCAATTTTAGAACACTTTCAACACCTCAAAAAGAAACCCCATATCACTTAGCTATCACCCCACTATCCTCCCATTACCTCCCAACCAGCAAACACTAATCAACCTTCTGTCTGCACAGATTTCATATGAATGGAATCATATATATGTCATCTTTTGTGACTGGAACTGGCTTCTTCCAGTTAACATAATGTTTCCAAGGTTCATTCTTGTTGTGGCATGTTTCAGTATTTTGTTACATTTCCATTGTAAGGATATACTACATTTTGTTCACGCATTTGCCCTTTGATGGACATTCTGGCTGTTTCTACCTTTTGGCTATTATGAATAATGCTGCTATAAACATTTATGTACAAGTTTCTGTATGGACACATATTGTTATTTCTCTTGGGACTATACACAGCAGTGGAATTGCTGGGTCATATGGTAACTCTATGTTTAACAGTTTGAGGAACTGCCAGACTGTTTCCCAAAGCTGATGCATCATTTTACCTTCCAACCAGTAGTATATACGGGTTCCAATTTCACTCATTCCTTGCCAACACTTGTTGTTATCTGACTTTTTAAATTCTAGCCGTCCTAGTAGATTTGAAGTGGTATCTCACTGTGGTTCTGATTTGCATTTCCCTGATAACTAATGGTGTTGAGCACCTTTTCATGAACACATTGGCCACTTGTATATCTTCTTTGGAGAAATGTCTATGTAGATCTTTTGCCCATTTTTTAATTGGGTCATTTGTTTTTTAATTATTGAGTTATAAGAGTTCTTTATATATTCTAGATAATAGCTTCTTATAAAATACATGATTAGCAAATGTTTCTCTGATTGTGTGGATGGTTTTTTACTTTCTTGATGGTGTTTTTTGAAGCACAAACCTTTTAAATTTGAACCAAGTCCAATTTAATCTATTTTTTCCACAGACAGATAAATTTACTTTAAAATAGAACCATACATACATTAAGCCTTAAAACAATAAAAATTTAAACAAAGAAGAAAAAAGCCATCTGATTCCAGGAAATCCATATGGGATGAATTTAGATGGGGATTTGAAATTTACATAAGGAACAGTGGAAACGACAGCAACTTGAAATGGAAAGTCAACATCTTTCCTGCCTTTGATAGATAGGTGTGCTCCACCTGTGCTCCAGGTATCTGGAGGATACCTACCGCTGGTAGGCAGAACCCTGCAGTAAGGGGTGCAGCCTGCAGCCCAAAACTGGACATTGTCTCACAGAAAGCTGCCATGTGCAAAGGATGACCACACATAACAGTGTTGTGACCCTGACAGATGTTTAAATTTTGGGAAAGGGAGGTTTTGCAAGTGCTAACAGTTTTTTCAAATACAACATAAAGGGAAATCAGATCTATAAGTGATGTTCACCGAGATATTGGTAATGATGAAGGATGTAGTGTCCAAGAAAATTACACCAAAACTTCCAAAAATACTCAATTATTGACAATCCAAGCTTTTTTCAGCTGGCGGCAGATGGTAGAGTGGCCCCTTGAAGTGATGGTGCATTTAGTCTGTATGGGGTTTCTGCTCGGGTTTTTCCTCATAAGATTTTTAAAATACATTCTCTCTGCTCTTATCCACAGGATGGAGCATCTTTGGTAAAGGTTAACAGGAAACACCACATCATCCCTAAAATACACCAACCCATGTAATGTTGGCTTGTTAATGATGAAAGCCAAGATAGTGTCAATGGGGTATTGCAATCTGTGTAGGTAAACGCCTTCAGAGGAGAGGTAAAACTGATTTGATATTGTAATTTACAAAAGCTGGGGTAACATAAAGAGAAAAGCAAATGTATACTCCATGCATTAACAGTGGTGATGCATCTGCATCTTTTTATTAGTGTGTCCATAGAACATCTAAATTCATGGCTATGAAAGAAAATGGATTGTATTGAATTGATTTCAATGAATATGAATTGAAACATGGTCTGAATTTGCAGTGAAAGAAAAGTCATGTCAAAAAAAAATGAAAACAACTACTTTTTTCTATAAAAGATTGCCTTGGATTATATTAGAAAAAAATACTGTGTTATATTTCACAACAATGACCATCCCAGATGACAGAATCAGCTCAAATCACAAACCTTCATGACATTCAGACACAGTTGCATTTAGTTTGTTTGTTTCAATGACATAGGATAAAAGATGAGAAGATGCATTAAAACTTGAACAACGTTAGTCTCAAGGCAAATGCTTTAATGTTCCAGTATGCACTGTGCCAACACTGAACACATTTATAAGTGACAAAGAAGCCCACAATATTCTTTAATAAATGTATTTTTGCATGTGATACATGAATCTAAGCACTCTCTACCTCAATTTCCTCATCTATAAAGTGGAGATAATATTATTACTACCTATTGCATAGGCATGTGGTAAATATAAAATTCATGATGTTTATGGCATTTGGATCAAACTGCCTGGTACTTGATAAATTAATGATGAAGTGTCATTACCTAGTTGGGTTTTATTAATCACCTCTAAGCTTTAAGCGTTTTCTAAAATTATCATATGTAATTAGAAATTCAATATTTTTGTAAAAATATTTTTTAAAAAATGAAAAATCTGTTAAATGTGGAGATCAGTGATTGGAAAACTATAACCCATGAACCAAATCCAGCCTACCATCTGTTTTGTAAATCAAGTTTTATTGAAACTTGTCATATGCATCGATTTATGCATTGTCCATGGCTACCCTTACACTCAGCAACAGAGTTTAGTAGTTGCAGCAGAGACTATGTGGCACCTAAGGTGTAATATATTTACTATACAAAACCTAATATCTTAATTTTATAGAACAAGGAAAACTCCTGTTGCAGATCATAGTGTATATTCAATATCAACTTGTCAGTATCCTTCCCCCATCCTAATAAATATTTTAATTTGTAGAAATATATCATTGATGAATTGTATTTTATATTATTAATATATATATGTTGAACATTTATAATGTCCCTACATCCTTAAAAGTATGTCTACTTAAGTTAGAAATCTGTTTCAAGGGCTTATTAATATTTCCTAGTATTACATATCTATAAATTGTGAGTGCTGGAATTCAATTCAGGTTTTGCCTGATTCTGAAAACAACATTCTAAATTTTTTTTCACTACAATACACTATGTTAGAGAAGAAATACATTTCAAAAATATTCATAGGGAATTTAAATCACTATTCTCCAGTTAAATTACATTGAAGTAAATAATTATTACAGTATGTCAAGGATGTTAAATTAAATAAAATAATATTTTTGAAAATAGTGTTTATTTTATTTACTAAAGACAGGACTGAACTAAGGAAAATAATTTGTTTTCCATTAAAAACACACTTTTTAAATTATTATCATTTTGAGATAAGAGAAAGTTAAGAAACTGATTAGAAAATCTGTAAACCTATGAAAGCCTGAAGTTTACCATACAAATCTTAATTCAAATCATTTTGACCACATATAATATATTTTATCAGTCTCAATTTTGTCTTACCCAGTGATCATTTTTTTTATTGTTGTTTTGAAGTTCCCACTCTCTATGAAAAATTTTTCCAGCAGTATTTCAAAAAGACAAAACCAACATGTAGATAATTTTTACAGCTAGCCCTAGCAGTATGCAGTTATTGCCTATGGTTTGCAATTGTGAATCAAGATATATCAGTTTTATAATGGTTTATACGTTTTCAAAACCCAGGGCATATGTTTAGGAACTACAGAAAATAACAAACGTACGTTTCTTGGTTTTAGCTATGGTTGTCAATTATGGAAAAAAATCCATTAAGTAAATGCATTCCTAGCACAACTACAAATCACTTGGGAAATAACAAAATTGCTTAAAAATTTACAATATTGGAAACATTTGAGCATTGCTAACCTAATATAGATGCAACAATGACCTAAAATCATGGTACTTTTCTTTTTTTTTTTTTTCTTCTGATATTGGGAACATCACTTTTTACTTGTCCTCCTGTAAAATAAAATGCTATTGATTTTTTCAGAAGCAAGACATTGCTAGTTATCATGTACATTTCTTCTTAGACATACTTTTGTGGAAATTCAAATATGATATTATTAGTTCTCTTAAAAACTGATAGGTATAAAATTTTTAAAAATGCATTTCACAGATTTAAAAAGAAGTAGCAAAGAATTTAAGGATTGTAACTAAGGAAGGTAGCAACCGTTTTTAGCTATGCAGTTATTTATGCCACTGCATTTAGTATTAACAGTTCTTGCAACAGCCCAGAATCCCAAATATTCTCCATTACTTATTCCCCCCTACAGTAAAGAGAAACTATAGAACATAAACGAGAAACAAGTTTAAACTCATGATGTTTCTGGCATTGGAATCAATAACCAGCACTCTTAAGGTAGAAAAATCAACTTTATAAAACAGTCTTTCTAACAAGATTCATGTTGCTCCTGAAGACATATGGTTTCTGATACATTAGGGATGCAATTAATAATAGCTGAAGGTTTAATGTTTCAGAAAACCCCTGCATAATAGCAACAAAATTCTGTAACTTATGTGTTTCAGAGGAGGCAGATGAAGTTGAGGAAGGCTATCAATCGATTGTGATTTATTCTAGGAGCTTTGAATAATATTGTAGCTATTTTTATTTCAGGCAGACACTCTTGGCAGTATTTATTATCCACATACCTGAATGAGGTTGAAAATACTTATAGGGCACCAATAATCACAATAACAAAACCTAGGCCAAAACTAATATCGTTAATACATAAAATTTTTCTTGATGTTCAAGGTGTTACTTTTCTCAGAAATAGTTGATAAGGCTAAGATTTCCTTGAGAAATAGCTGACTTTGCCCCTGTTAAAAAACTGTCAGGTTAGAATGAAATAAATGAGAGTATTTTGTGCACAATTATCATGGACAGTACAGCTAAAACCATCTCAACAAGGAAGCTATACCAAAGAGTCATTAGCAAAACACAAATTACTTATATAGCATCTTAAAGACAAGGCAATGGACTCGTTGGTTGAGGTACTTTGAATAATTGGGATACGGATCTAAGTTGTTTTTTTTTTAAATCACTGTTTTCAAAGTTATGCTATATAATCAGTTTTTCTTGTCCACAGTGACATTTCAAGGAGCATCCATCATTTTATAGTCACTTTCCATTTTAAAAAGGTCAGTTGAGTATGAATTCAGTCTCAAACTCAATTCAGCATGTTATTTTTTTCTTTAAATGGTCTAAAACCTTTGAATTGGGAGGACCCAGTGTTGGTTCTTTCATGTCTCCTCCTTCACGTCTTGCTCTTCTGTGGTAAATCAGCTCAGTGCTTTGAGATGACCTAGAGGGGTGGGATAGGGAGGGTGGGAGGGAGACGCAAGAGGGAGGAGATATGGGGATATATGTATACATATGGCTGATTGACTCTGTTGTACAACAGAAACTAACACAGTATTGTGAAGCAATTATAATCCAAGAGAGATCTATTAAAAAAAAAATGACAGTAGTGTGGAACAAGGTTCCTGACACAGTACTGGTGGCACTTTTTACAAATGCCATTAATACAGATTCTTTACAAAAACATTACCTGTTCATCCCAATTCCATGTATTTTCTTTCCAATTATTCATCAAACCACCCTGACAACTGCCACAACTACTTCACTTTAAAGTGTCCAAAATGGAGCTGCTTTTCCTAAGCATGATTCATCCACACTTTCCCTTGTCTCTCTCCATAATAACAATGGCCCTAATATCCTCCCATTAATCAAGCTAGAAATCTCAGAATCTTGTTTCTTCAATATTACTATTTGGTATTCTTCAATATTACTATTTATCTAATATTTTATTGGTTCCTTTAGTTTTTATATAAAATATGTATATTTCAATCTCCCCTACATATTTTATCTTCACTGTCAAAATTCTAGTCTAAACCAAGATTATAAACTTATTTTTAGGTAACTATAGTAGCATCCTCTCCATACTGCTTCCCACCTGTTTCTTTCCTAACGTATGCTTCCCACAGCAAAATAATTTATATGTGTATGTATATATATATATATATATATATATATATATATATATAAATCATGTCATGTTGCTTCCATGTTAAACTATTTAAATCACTTCCCATTTACTTAGCCCCAAAACCACTTCTAGGCTCAGAGCCCTAGCCTCTTTTATCTTTTCCCTTTTCTTTTGGTTTTTTCTCTATGTAATTTAAACATTTAGTACTATTTTTCAGGGCAAGCAGTTTGTTTTTATATGCCTGGCTTTTTTCCATTCCTTAAATTGGACCTTCATTGTGAACATGGTGAAGTGATTTCCCCCAATCACTCTGTTTATGCAGGGTGACCAAGCATTCCTCTCTATTACAGATTGACATTATCTTTCCTAATTTAAAATTTTTCATTTTCAATTTTGTACTTATTTGTCATTTGTTTATTGTATTATTTTCCTAATGGATGGTGACTTTCACAACAAATGTATTATTGTCTGTTAAAGTCATCAATGTATGCTAGTTATGAGGAATTAGGGATGGTTTGCCTTGTTAATTATTTAGGCATAACGCATAAGCCATCATACATGCATCTGTGTGTAGGTATGTATATGATATGTATGTTTATGCAGAAGGTACATATATGCATGTGTGTGTACAGATAGATAGATAGATAAAGATGGCCCCTTAGTTAATTTAGCATGGGATTAGAAAACCGAGGTAAAATAAAAATGTATCTCTCCATTTCATTATCAATTTACTACCCTAAGTAGAAGGGAATATAGAAAAATATCCTTGTCACCTAGAAATGAGATGATACATTTGTAGCAGTTCACTCAAATTGAAGCCAAAACCATTGCAAGAAACATTAATTAATATGATTACATCTAAGTTAGGATTCGGTTAAATGAAGGACATCATGGACAAAGTTTCCAGACAGAGGGCATCCCAGGGAATGATACTGAACTATCTACAATCATCAAAAGAATAATGTTTAACGATTAATAAGAATACATTTTGTACTTCAATCTAATCTGACAAAAAAATATAAGCTAAATAAAGTCAAGTGTTAGTAGGACTGTGGGAAAAAACTAACAATTGTAGTATTGTTGATCTTTTAAAATTTGTATATTTGAGTGGGTAAATAGTAGCTCTTTTTAAAAAAAACTTTTAGAAATGTCTAATATTACAGCTATTCTATGCGTATCTGTGAATCTGTTAACACCCAGGCACATTAAGCATTCACCTAGTCTGTGATTGAGTATTTCTATTCTTGGGTAGGTGTCTGCATCCCAGAAATGATCTCACTGCTCTCTTGGTCCTCTGTACAGGAATATCCATCCCATTGTTATAAATGATACCCAGGCGTCATCGGTAGTCTAGGTTTCCATCACCGTAGGTGTTGTTAAGTAAAATGTGATACACACTATGAAAAAGAATGCAGCAGCAAAAGCAGTCTGTTAAGACTGCTAGATAGATAGCAGTCTTAGCAGTCTTTTAGATAGATATTTAAGAAATAGTACGAACTCAAATTACTCATCCACTGGTGAGTTGACATAAAATGTGGTATACCCACTCGATGGAATACTACACAAAAATAAAAAATGAATGAGTACTGATACACTTACCAAAAGCTTCATGATTTGTGAAAAAGCCAGACACATGTAACTGTATATTATATGATTCCAAAGGATATTTTGAGATGATATGAAATTGTGGGTAAAAAAAGAGGAATGAGTGGCGATCTCAACACTCTATCACATCTTTTTATCCTGTATTATCTTTATTAGATGAATGGGCTCCGGTTATGATACGTATATATTCAGATAATCTCATTCACGGAAGATCATGAATCATGGAAGACTATGAATCAGAATGATCTGTAAGGCATGCTGTGAACAATACAAGAAATATGAAACCTATATAGAAAATTGGAAAAAATAAAAATCATCTTTCATGGTGAAGTATACTTTATTCATTTGATTCACTACTCATGTTGGTTGACATTTTTTTTCCATAAATGATGTTGATTTAAGTGTTTAAGCAATTTCTCTTATTCGGAGAGGCAAAAGTAAAACAAAGTTTACTGAATAGTCACAAACTGGAGCATGTTACCCCAGGAATGTGTTTTCTTTATTTCTTTTATTGCAGGTGGAATTTACTATGGTGGAGAGTAAAATTATTAGCTAAATTTTTTTCAGGCTACAATTCATAGACTATAGTTTTTACAGGAGATTCTAACTCAAAACTTGCCAATAATACAGAGATAGCAGGAAGTATGAGGCAAACTCTGTTTGAGGACTTTTTTCTCTCCAAGTGACATCCAATGTGATGAATTTCTTTTTAACATCATTGACCTGATCTGTTAAAATAGCTGTAACAATTTATGGCTTGGCCATAAAACATGCAATATTTACATACTCTGGCAAGAGCTAATTGCTCCATTCAATCAAGTAGTGTATTAAATATATAATCATGTACAGAACTATACTATCTATTTTATTGTGTGAATTTTACATACGTACAGTTTTTCCACTTTGGAGCACCTATTTACAGTGACTATAAGTAGCACAAGCAAATAAGAATAAATTAAGTAAAAAAAAAAAAACAGAAAGTTTAAACAACTATTAATGGAAAGTAAGAAGTAACACGCTGAGTTTTATTTGTAGGTAATATGTAAAGACATGGAGAAACAGATTTGGCAGTTTTGGCGATTTTTTGCTAGAAGAAATCTGTTTCTAACTTGGATGATTAGAGATAAATAATAAACACTTATTTGATTAATCTGGGAAAACTTCCTCAAAGAATTAAACTTCCAGAACTTTTATTCTTTTTATTTTTTTTATTTTTTGAGGTTTTATTTTTTTAATCTTTAATTTTTAAAAATTTTTTGCATTGATTGTTCCCTTTTTAAAATTTTTATTTTATATTAGAGTGTACTTGATTTACACTGTTGCATTAGTTTCAGGTGTACAGCAAAGTGATTCCGTTATACATATACATATATCCATTATTTTCCAGATTTTTTCCCGTATAGGTTATTATAGTCCAAAGAAAACATACAGATGGCCAAAAAGCACATGAAACGATGCTCAACCTCACTAATCATTAGAGAAATGCAAATCAAAACTACAATGAGGTATCACCTCACACCATTCAGAATGGCATCATCAAAAAGTCTACAAACAATAAATGCTGGAGAGGGTGTGGAGAAAAGGGAACCCTCCTACACTGTTGGTGGGAACGTAAATTGGTGCAGCCACTATGGAGAACAGTATGGAGGTTCCTTAAAAAGCTAAAAATAGAGCCACCATATCATCCAGCAATCCCACTCCTGAGCATATATCTGGGAAAACCATAATTTGAAAAGATAAATGCACCCCAATGTTCATTGCAGCATTATTTACAATAGCCAAAACATGGAAGCAACCTAAATGTCCACTGACAGATGAATGGATAAAGAAGATGTGGTACAGAATTTTTCATTTTAATGGGAGAACAGTATAATACATTATGTTTTAAGAGCCCATACTAAATGCATGCAACCAAGAGATGATTCTGAGATTTGTAAAGGAGACAAACAAGGTAATGGCACCTGTTAAAGGTCTTAGAAGATGATGGCAGCAACGGGAGTGATCTAATTCTGCTTCCTTTGGACTCTCACTCTATCACTTCTGTTCTAAAATAAGGATTAACGTAACCAACACTTCCTCCTTGGCCTACAGATATTAATGCACAATTTTATCTCCTAAACTAATTGTTCTCAAAACAATTTGAAAGGTTTACAAAAATACTAGTCTATTATAGGAGTATGAAGTGGCTTTTACAAACTAAAGAAAATACGTTGCCAGAATCAAACTTATTTCACATAAATGGGCCATAATTATAGATGTTATATGAGGCCACCACTGAATTAGTTAAATTCCACTTGTTTGCAGCCAGAAAAGAAAGATATACTAGATGCAAAGGTATCAAAAAAAAACAAAGGCATAAACATTTTTGTATTTTAGATGGTGCTATTCAAGCAGAAGTCTAAAAACAATTTATGTAGGCAATTTTATCAATCTTATGTAGTAGAATGCCATAGTGTTGTATTTTAATATTTTCCCTAGCTCAATAAGAAACACATTCACCCAGGATATTTTGGGTAGTTTCATCAATGAGAGTCTGAATACCTGACCACCATGACTAGCTTAGTCAGGTGTTGCTGGACTTCTACATTTACCATCAAAACTGGACGAGGGAGTACCACCAAGAAGTATCCAAGTAATAGCTTGAAAACTAAACGTAATTCTCCCCCCATTTCATAACAGCATACCTAACTCCTGATGGTCAGAGTCAATTACCCCTGTCAGTATGCTGACTCCCCTTGTAAGTTGCTGGTTCCTGAGTTCATGGATTTTTAAGTGCCCCGGCGATACTCATAGCTAATAGTTCAGTGGGACTCTTTCTCTTTTTTCATGGTGGAAATGATTATTTTTTAATAGAGTGAACTTGTAAGGAAACCTTTCTGCATATCCATGTATAAATGCTAAGATTCTGAGCATGCTATATTTTGGGGGTTGGTTCGGTGTATTCTGAATTTTAAACAAGTTTATTTGAAATAAATCCTTACAATTCTTGTATTATTAATAATTATTGAAAAAATGAATAACTATTATAAAACCATTGCTTATTTCAATTTAATCCACAGAATGTTTTTAAATCATTGAATATAGTCACAAGTAGATTATCTCAATTCATTCTTTTCTTCCAATTTTATTGAGAAATAATTGATATACAGCACTGTGCAAGTTTAAGGTGTACAGCATGATTTGACTCACATTATGTTGTGAAATTCACTCCATTAGAGTTTAATAGTGTTGTTCTATAAGGTAAAAAGAACCAACAGAGTCATAGACAATTCAATATATAAACTCTATATCACACCGAGGGTGTTTTTTCTATGACCCACTCCCAACATTTTAATAGAGCTACAATGAGAACTCCCTTGAATCAGGCAGAAAGGAGTGATGTCACATTCCCTAATGCATTTAGGACAATAATTGATACCAGTACATATTCACTGTGCACATCTTATCTTCCGGAAATAAGTGGAAGGCAGCCAAAATGTACCAGCTTGAGAATAAATTATAACTCATTTCTTAATATCAAGAGGATCCAATATGCTGCAACACTGCAGATAATTGTGTTTGCATCAGCCACTGTGTGATAACATTTCACCTGAAATAGAGAAACTCTTAATGAGTTCCCTTAAAAAAAAATCAGAGCTGAATTACTGATACCATCCTTCTTCCTAACATCCCCAGACATATGATCTTATAGGACATGAGTTCTGCCATCCCTCTCAGCCATGCCTCTATGAATTTAACTATTTTAGATTTCTTATATGAGGGATATCATGTAGTATTTGTCCTTCTGTGTCTAACTTATTTCACTTACCACAATCTCCTCCAAGTTCATCCATATTGTCACAAAAGGTAGGTTTTCCTTCATTTATATGGCTGAATAATATTCCATTGTATGTATATACCACATTTTCTTTACGCATTCATGTGTTGACTGACACTTAGGTTGCTTCCATATCTTGGCTATTGTGAATAATGCTGCAATGAGATAGGAGTACAGAAAACACTTAAGATATTGATTTCCATTCTTTTGGATATATACCCAGGGACTGCTGGCTCATATGGTAGTTCTATTTTCTTGTTTTTGTTTTTGTTGTCATTATTGTTGTTGTTTTGAGGAACCTCCGTACTCTTTTCCATAATGGCTGTATCAATTTAAATTTCTACCAGCAGTGTATAAGTGTTCACTTTCTCCGTATCCTCACCATTATCTGTTATTTTCTTAATAAAAGTCATCCTAACAGTTGTGGAGTGATACTTCATTGTAATTTTGATTTGCAGTTCCCTGAAAATTAGTGATATTGAACATTTTTTCATATATGTGTTGATCATTCATATGTCTTCTTGGGAGAAATGTGTATTTATTTACTTTGCTTATTTTTAAATTAGGTTATTTGTTGTTGCTCTTGTTTGCTATTGAGTTAGAGCAGTTCTTTATAATTTTGTATATTATTTTATTGCATATATGGTTTGCAAATATTTTCTCACATTCCACAGGTTGCCTTTTCATTTGGTTGCTTGTTTCCTTTGCTCTGCAGAAAATTTTTAATTTGATATAACCACATTTGTCTATTTTTCCCTTTATTGCATGTGCTTTTTGTGTCATGTCCAAGAAATAATTGCCAAGGCCAACATCCAGAAGGTTTTTCCCTATTTTGCCTTCTAGGAGTTGTACAGTTTCAGATCTTACATTTAAGTCTTTAATCCACTAATGATGATATTTTATAGTGTTCCTTTTCCCATTCTTGGCATTAATTGAGTTGTTGCCAACTCTGAGTAAAGGCCATTTTAGTTCCTGTATAATGTTCTTGTAACATGTTGTATAATTTATATCCATAAGCATTTTTAAATTAAGTGATAATCAAAGGAGAACATTTTGTAATAAATATGGTAAATATTAAGGTAGATTAATTTGTGTTGCAAACAACTTTGCAACACAATTTTACTAACTAAAATTAGTATGTGGTCCTCATTTTAAAAATCTTAAGAAAAGTGGAAAACTCCAACATCATTTGATCATCCACCTATTCCTGTAACTTTATAGCACCTACAGTTTTATGAACATTTAATTTATGATAGTAATAAACCTGTTTGATAGCAAATCCTAACTTTATTAGAAATAAATGCAAGATAAGTAATCTTAAATGTACAGAGTCTAACCTTGAACGACATACAGTATCAGCAGTCTACACTTATATTCAGATATAGGTAACATCCTGTTGGCAACACTTAATGACTTGACAGAGCATCAAATATTGGCAAAATGAATGTTTAGTTTCATTTTATTAAATATTGAAGGAAAGTTTTAGATACCTATATATAAGGAGTGACCAGTATTTGCATAAACTTTCGATTTGATGCTTCAAATTTTGACATAGATTTTTTTTTTAGGACGTTCTGCTAAGTGATTGTTGTATATCTGGTAAGTCTTAAATGAGAAATGACTATTTTATAGGTATATGTTGATATTCTGTAAACAATAATTAAATTAAATACATTTTTATATATTGGCAAACAGACTTTTGGTGGTGACACAATGGTATAATAGAAATCAGAAATATAAGTATTTCCAAATTTATTTTTATTTTCTATCACTCCTGCTAAAATATTCTTTCAGGGGGTAAAAAGAAGACTCTGGAGAATATAAACATTTATTGTGTAGTTGTGAGCCCTTATTTATTCTAATGTGATGGATATCACAAAGCAAGACTCGCAGAAGACAAAAATAGCACAAAGCAATCTTCAAAGAACAGTGACTCACTTTGAGTTCTTTTCACAGAGTAAAAAAAGGAGTTGTATTTCCCACAATTTTGAAGACTTAATCTTGACGTCTCCCACTTACCCTGAGAACTAGAAAGCAAAGATATCTGCTAGAAATGAGTGGGAGTGTCATATATGAAGGAATGTTAAGGTTCTGTTACTAGTTAGGGCCCTTCCATTGAGGACAAAAAAAAAAGGTTATTAGTGAAAATATAAAATGCAAGTAAAATTTTTACAAATTAAAATCTGTTACATAAAATACCACTGCTAATTGTTATCATTGTACATATGTGTCTCTGAATGTACATAATATTAGTATTAAAAACACAGAAAACAAAAGATAGGACTGATTCAGAGAGGGAATTGGCTGGGTAAGTGACAACAAACATGGATTGTAAAAGAGATGAGAACTTAAGAAAAATTGGATGAGATGGATTAATGACAGGGGAAAGGTGAAATCCAGAGAGGGATAATAACCCAGAAAAATAATCATGTCTGATTCTAGTAAGGTGAAGAAATTGAGGGCCTTGAGGTGGTTATGAGACTGTATATTTAGTATATATAGTATATGTAATATATAGTATGTAGTATATATATATATATACTATACAACATATATAGTATACATATACACATACTGTACACATGTACATTTTATATATACACATTATATATAGATGTACATATATATGAATAATATATACTATATTCAAGTTTCTTCTACTGGAAAATTTTGCTTTTTTGGTAATTAGAAATATAGGAGGTATATATTTCTTCTAAAATATTAGAAGAATGCCTAATGTTATATATTTATAAAGTGACACATTTTTCTCTTTTTTTTAGCCATGCCTCATAGCTTGTGGGATCTTAGTTCCCCCACCAGGGATTGAACCCAGGCCCTCAGTAGAAAAGTATGGAATCCTGGTCACTGGACCACCAAGGAATTCCCAGTGACACATTTTTCAAATGAGTTTTGCATATATAGCTGTCTGGAGTGCTAGGTACATTGATTGGCTCTAGATCTTTAGATTAGTAACATCTATCATTAGACCTGTGAGCTTTTTGAGATGGGTGCCATCCACATGGTAATTTTGACACTTGTTTTCAGTAATTATTTTACTCTCAAACATATTTTTGTAAGAAATGGTAGACTAGAAATGGAAACATCTGTAAATGAAATAGTGATGTGCTAAATTGCCAAATAGATTTTTCAAAAGCAATTTATCAGTTTTGTTGATACCATCTGCAGAGTGAAGCACCATCAAAGCACTGTAAAAGGGCAGTTTTCTCTGAGTGTAAGTTACCGAATGAAGTGATTGAAGAAATCAGTAAAACAAAAAAGAAATAGGATAAATGCAGTGAAAACAGGGGGAAAAATAAACCCCCCCAAAAATTACAAAGATGAAAAACTACCGTCATTTTGGCTTATTCACATTTTTTTAAATTGCATATTGTATGTCCATCTTTGAAATAAAAGCTGTAAAAAGATGCCCATTTAACTAGTTCTTTAGTTCATCTTAGTTGTGTGTGAAAGGATTTATTTATTGAATACCTTCTACCTTCTCTTTTATCTGTGCACTTTCTGCAAAAAATAAACTCTTTTCGACTATGCATTATTCTTTCAGTATGTAAGGGGAGTATTTGCTTCACCATTTGACCTGTTGTGTGATTGGCTTGAAATAATTAATGTGTTCACAATATGAGCAGGATGCCAGTGGTGGGAGTTGGCATCACAGAGATATGCTTCTTACCAGACTATCAGAGTACAGGGCTTTGGTGAAACAAATTGCCGAGCAAAGTTATGACAATGCCATAGTCGCATGTCATTCAGCCATTTGAAAAATAATACTTATTAAATGCCTGCTCCATCTGTGGGTATTTCTGTGAGGAAATAAAACTTGTTTTTGCATGGCCCTTATATTCTAGTGGTGACAGCAAAAATTTTTCAGACTTAATCTTATAATAAGTTAGGAGGCGATATATGTCATGGACAATAAGGCATATAGAAATAAGATAGATTTCAGTAAAAGGGATATACTTACCAAATAAGAGTGGTCAGGGTGAGCCATGTGGAGAAGGTGACCTGGAAGCAAAGACTGGAAGAGGCTGAGGAACAAGTGTTGTGAATCTCTGGGGAGAGGAGCTCTCCATTTAGTGAGAACACGAAAGGCAAAGGCTCTGAAGCAAGTAATTGATGTTGATACGCCCCAAATATCTGTTAATCAACAAATAGGACAAACATCACGGTTGTCTGTGAAAAATGGTCACTTATCATGCATTTGCATTTCCCAAAACTAGGTGGAAAAGACAGAAATGTAAAGTCCATGACTTCAATAATAACAGGAATGTAGTCATTTGCATAAAAAGCCTTCTTACCATAACCAGAGTCCATCTTAGTAAATAGAGATCATAGACATGTTTTTACCTACCTAAGTAGAAGACTTTTTGGTTGACATAAATGTATTAATCAAGTGGAATAATCTCCCAGATTAAACCAAATCGTGGTGACTTTTTTTATGATAAAAACTTTTTTCTTATTTTTAAGGTATTCTCCAAGGCAATATTCTATGAGTGAATTTCTGTGTGTGTGTGTGTGTGTTTACAATCGTTTAGAAACTGCATTCTATTAAGATGGGGAGTATTATTTGAATAGATTCCCTAGTGAGTGGGGCATCATCAACAAAACCCCCTGCACACCCTGAAGGACAAATCTAAACCCCTTAATAGAGGAATGCTTTACAAGAAAGCTGCATCCCAGAAAACAGGGTGGGGATCAGAGTTGTGACTCTCACAATCTCTTCTATGTAGACAGATTCACTTGAAAATGGAATTGTTTCATTCAGTTTCAGGAGCACTTTGGGTTCTCTCATGATATTTTTTATTCCCTCCTTTGAATGTTGGTTATTTATGTCACCTTTCTTCTTATGGAATGTAACATTCTTTAGAAAAGAAGTTCTGCTTACTTTCGTATTTTACTTAGGATTCAGCAAAATGTTCTACTAGGAGAATCATATAAATATATTTGCTCATTTAAACATCTAATAAATATAATTAATTGGATTAAATAGAATTTGGTGTTAAATGTATTAAAGTCATGACATACTTAAAATATTCTATCTTTAAAAAGATAATTTAATAAATCAGTCTGTATTTCTTGTATGTATGCGGTTGCCAATTTATTTTTCAGATTTTACATTTGCTAAAAAAAAAAATCCTTGCACTTGTGTATAGTAGTTTTTCTGACAGAATGTTAATGTGAATAGAAATACCTTCTCTTTCTTAGTATCTAAGATTTGGGGAAGATATCCATGTTTCCACATTACTAAGTCTATTTCTCTGTAGACAATGTAACGCAAGTCATTACAAAACTCAGAGAAAGCATTACACTACATTACATCATGTAAGGGAGTTTTTGACATTGCCTAACACACAGCAGATTTCAGGTCTTGAGATGCTGCAGCAGCAGGGAGAGTAGAGAAATTAATGACCAAATTCACTAATTCTAATTTCTAAATAGGATTGTGTGAATGCTGAAAAACATTCAATCCCTGCTGCTTCGCTTTCATGCTCAACGATGACCTGCAAGAGTCTCATGCATATGCTTGGCTACCAAAGAAATTCTGTTTTATATCTAACCGCAAAAGGAACAACTCCCTATTTGCTTACCATGCAGAAGAAGGTAATGGCCATGTCTTTGACACCAACAATTTTAAAAATCCAGGAATATTTTAAGATGCATAATCTATCCTATAAACAATCTATGAGCATCAAATATGTATATTTGTATGTATATATATAAAGTAATCTAATAATTAATAAACTATTTTTATGAAAATATCCTATGACTTCATATTGTGTTCCTACTGCGTGATGAATACTATATATATGTATATATAGTAACTTTCCATGTATATTACATATACTATATAATACAATTTCATGTGGTAATCATTGCAAAAATTTTTATGAGGTTCAGAAAGATTACTTTGCTCAACATCATTCTACTTGTATTTCTTAACAAGAATTTATATCAAGATCTTTTTCCTTGTAAAGACATTTATCATCTATTTTAGCATAATAGCATAATGCTATTCATAAATATTTATATCTAGTCCCTTCAAGAAGAAATAAAAATGCAGTCACCCTTGGTTCTCCTAGTAAAACAATGAGTCTTAACTAGGTTGGGGCATATGATAATCAACTAAGAGGTTTTTTTAATAAATAACGAATATAATACCCTCTCCCCTTTCCCCCATCTGGATGTTGATAACCCTCTAGTAACCACTGTGTGTGTTTAAAAAAATATTAGAGTTGACTAATGATCTTCCTCTACTTCCTCACTGCCTCCCTTCCATTTGAGAAGCTATGCTATAGATTTCTATTCAGTAATATCAGGAAGTACTTATAAATAAAATTGGAAATGAATCTCCCCATTCCCCTTTTACCTTCCCTGTATTCACACAGTTATCCTATGAAAAATGGGAGATGTAGAACTATCCTCATGTCATATCCCCTTTTGCTCATGCATTGCCAAAGAGTTAGCAATGCTGGATTCAAACCGCAGGACATAATTATCTGAGCTCTTAGGGCTAGCATAAGCAAAATTTTAAGAATTTTTCAAATTAAAACAAGATATAAAAATATTAAGATTCATCTTGAAAGGATAGCTAGTAATATTTAGGAGAATAATACACATCTTATTTTAGAACATAGCCAAGTCTGAGTAAAGTATGTTATTATATGCAAGCCAGAGCATCTTACCAAATAATATTAGTGTTTAATCAATATCTGTCATTTCCTCTATCAACTGTGTTTAGGAGATCAAAGAATTTAGAAAAAGAATATTTCTAGAGTTCAGATTTCATGCAGATATAAATACTATAATGTCTTTGCCTTATGTTAGATGATGAAATTAAAAAACTCAAGTACACTCTAACTAATCTGGATACTGACTGTGATAATTAAAGTATATGATGGTCTATAATTATGACTTAAGTAAAATAATTAAAATTATTTAGCTGACATATCAATTCCAGCCAGTGCTTTGTTGCAACAGTCTGCCAAATGATTAAGCATGGTGGCTCCATAGATTCAGTCAGTTTAGGAGAGATATTTATTAAAACAGATTAATACATATGTATCTCTGTCCTGGAGAGAATGGTAAAATCTACAACAATATAATGGAGGACACTTAGAAAGAAATTTTATTAAAATACAAAGTAGAGTTGGGTAAGAAAAGGTGAAGACTAGTTATTGGAAGAAGAATAGCAAAATAAGCTCTCAACTACATGGGTTCTAAATGAGACTTTTAGGAAATATATCCACTCTGTGAGCATACAAATCTTGGTTATTACTGATTGATCATATTATTATGAGGGCATGCCTAATAGTTTCACTTATGATGATTAGTAAATATGCAAAGATACATATCTTAAGACAATAAATAATCATCCCCGAATTTGGATGGCTTCATGTGTGTATAAGTACATGAATATTTTTGTGAGTAAGGAGTGGGGGGGAGATGTTTATGTCTAATGTTTAAGAAAATAGATAGTTATCTTAATTGTGAAGGGTTTGGGGAGCTCAGAATAAGTGTGGGTTATCTATTTTATGTTTTCCTAATTGTAAGTATAGTAATATTTAAATTTCTTTTCAGATATTTGGTGAAATCTTGAAGTGAGTCAGTAGAAGTTTATTAGCATAAAATGATCTATGTGAGAGGTTTTTTCCCCCGTGAAGAATAAGTGTACATGGCTGTTTTCATTTCAGTCCACAGGAAAAAAGGTTGCTTCTGTTATTGTCCCTCCAAGAACAATTAGAACAAGCAGACTAAATATTAAAACATACAAACAATTTGTTTGATTGCATCAGAGTGCTAATAATGCATTGGGGGTTTACCTGGGGAAGATAATAAGAAAGACCAGAGAAGGTAGCTAAGTTTTACATTTTCCTTGAAATCAATTGCGAATTCTTAAAGTAGTTCATAAGAGATCATGTGGTTGAGCAAATATGTTGACAACAGACTCAAGAGAATTAGTGGAAAAAAAAAAAATTGGAAATGAAGGCATAACAAAGAGAAGTGCCCTGTTAACCAATCCATTTTTAGTGTAGGACCACAAAGCTTTATTCTATGAGTCAGGGTGAAGTGGATAAAAGCCAACCCTTACAAGGTCTAAATCCCAGTTTAGAAGCATCTTAATTTTTGCTATAAGGCAAATATGAAAAACAATGGTCCGCAGGCCAAATTGGACCCACTACTTATTTGTGTACAGTTCACAAGCTAAGAATAATATTTACATTTAGTAATATTTTATATTTAATATTTTAAATGTAAATGTAGAAAAAACTTCTAGCCTTTTGGCAAAAACTGTTGCTCAGATTGTTGAGGAAATTGTCTCATGGCACACAAAGCCTAAATATATTCTGGTTCTTTACACAAAGTTTGCTGACTCCTGTTTTGTGATGATCTGGGCTTGCAAAGCCAAGAGGCATGCCAGGATCAAAAATAAATCTTCTGTGGAGGAAGATGGTACAATTTGAGGCCTCAAAAATCTCTACCTTTTTTCCCATAAAAATATTTTCCACTTAATCAAAAATAAAGAGAAAATCTGCAGACTGTACTGACTGTAAACCCAAAGAAGATACAAAAAATATAAACAGATCCAAAGTAGATGCAGATAATTTAATAGTCAGACAAGATCAAAATAGCCACAATAAATATAGACAAGGTATTAAAAGAAAAAATGAAATATTTGGCAGAAAACTGAAAATTTAGAAAAAATAATCAAATAAAAATCCTACAGCTAAAATGTCAAGAATTGAATAACTCAATAAATATACTTAGAAGAATATTAGATACAGTTCTAAAGTTCTGTATCATGACTTTTGTTTATTATTTTGGAGGTTCTACCTTGAAGGCTAAGAGAGAAATATGAAAAAAAACAGTAAATTGCATTTATATACAATTCTTTTTGTATGTCTACAACATACAGATTCTAGTAAAAAAAAATTAGAAATTGTACAATTTTTTTACTATTTGCTTTGTATAAATATTTTTAAAAGTCAATATTTTCGTATCATATCATATTGGAAATAAGCCTCTGGAAATGATGATTTTACAGTGTAACAAATAGTAATAGTAATAAAATTAAAATTAAATACATCACAACTGAATTACAATAAAGTGAACAGAAACCATATTAAAATAACAGTGAAATCCTGTTTAAAGGCATAAAAGTATAAAAAGAGCCACATTCAGGGGCTGCATGTCCATGAAGGAGGTGAATGAGCAGATACTTAACATCCAAAACAAGAACAGCAGCTAATTTGTGGAGTGGATTCCCAACAATGTGAAAACAGCTGTCTGTCACATCCTACCCCAGGGGCTAAAAATACTGGCCACCTTCACTGGCAAGAGTGCCATCCATCCTGCAGCTGTTCAAGCCATCTGGGAGCAGTTCACGGCCATATTCAGGTGCAAGGCCTTCCTGCACTGGAGATGGAGTTCACTGAGGCCGAGAGCAAGGTGAACTACCTGGTGTCCGAGTACCAGCAGTACCAGGACCCCGTGGCTGAGGATGAGGCTGAGTTTGAGGAGGTGGCTTGGAGCTGTCAGCTACCTGGAAGGCACGGAAGTTATGTGACCTCTTCACTCACAACCTGTTCTCTGATAGCCATGTCACCCTGCCTGGGCACTTGCCCTTCTTTCTGTCTTAACATCACATGCTGTACAGAAGCCACCATTAAAGCATTTTCATAGTGGAAAAAGATCTTTAAGTTACACTTCTTTATGTACATGTATACATTGTTTTTAAATGCTCATGAAATAGGAAATAAAATCAGATATCCTAGTTTATGTACCTTGACAATCTCAGACAGATGGGGTTGAGTTAGGGAAAAAAGAGTTCAGGTTCGTCTTTCATAACATTGCGGGGTTTTTTTTCTTGCACTATTGACAATATATTTCAGCAGTTGTAATATAATGCCTAAAAATTTAGAAGAAAAACAACAAGGAGAAATTACACCAATTTTATATTGTGACTTCATATGAGTGTCTCAGGGGATCTAAATATTTTCTTCAGCCTCTATTTCAGGTACTTCAGGGAGATGATGCATCCGCCCCTCTCTATACCAAAGCATGAATGTAGATTGCCTGAAATAGAAAGGTTGATTGCTTCCTGGAGCTGTTTCTCCCTGGGAGATCATCCTTTGAAAAGGTTCTGCATTAGAAAATAGACTTCATCACATAGCATTCAAATTTGTTTTAAAAGGAGGAAACATGAAAACAGTTTCATGAAGTAAAGAAAATTTGTTGAAATTATTGTAATCTCCAAGGTATTTTCACACTTTGATTAAAAACATAGCAATTTAATATGAAATTCTTTGAAAATATTATATCATTTTTGAGAGTAGGGGCAATAGAGTTTAAGTTTAGTGTCTTTTTGGGAGGCAGCATTTATGTTGAATGTTTAAATGTTAACACCACTGTGAGCTGTCTAAATATTCCTTCCTAGCAAGGTTACAACTTATGGTCTATCATTTTCAGTGCTTTCTGTTCTCAATATTACTTGACTTGCTTCCCTGTGACATTCTAGATTGAATTTAACACTCAAATGTTTACTTTTAGCACAACAGTTACTTAGTGTCAGACTCTAACACCAGAACTTAAAAGCTATGTGATTTAGGCCAATCTATTTAGCTTCCTTTTATGTAAATTTGAAAGAATGACACTTTCCTTAGAGGATAATGAGGATTTAATGAAAATTTTGTAGAAAGAATTTATATATATTGTGTCTAAAACACAAGTGGCGTTTTATGAATATGAATTGTTCTACCTTCCTTTACCATAACTTGACCACACTTTTCTTCATTTTGCATGGACAAATTTAGTTATGAATTACTCCTTGGAGGTCAAAACTACCTCCAAATTCTACCCAGTATGCTGTTAAGATACAGGCTCAAAACTTCTGTTTTTATGTATAAATCTTAGACTTAGGAAATAATACCTCAGGATCGATGTAAACATCATCAAAAGCTCCTTGTAAGCACTAGGTGGAAGTTCTACTACCAGCAAAAATGAAATTTATGTACTATACTCACAGCAACAGAGCAGGATTGTTAAAGAGCCAGGGAAAGGCCCCCCTCGATTTTTTGTCCCCTGGCTCAGAAATGCAAGTGTTTCACAAACTAGATACCTGGGAATTTGTACCTCTTTGCATAGATGCATCTTCTTGGGATATTTATTCACTTTTTCTACATTCCTATCCACAAACCCACTGCCATATTTGTGACTTTCATATATATATTTTCCTCCCCTTTTTCTAGCAGGAGGCTACAGCTTTCTGAAGACAATTGAAAATGAAATGACAAAGGACAAAATGGAATGTATTCTTGAATTTTAGGATTTCAGAAAAGTTGTTAAGAAAAGCCTTCATAAAATAAATGTCAAAGATAAAATTCTATCTGCTTAGAAAAGGCTCAGATAATGGGGCAGGATAAGAGAGTATCATTCCTTGGTCCATCAGAAGAATTCTACAGGAAAGCTATCTCACATAGTAATTTCAGCTAAAATTTGCACAAGAATTATCCCCATTGATATACCCTATATGGGTACAATTTCAATATGCAGAAAGAACAATCAAATATGTTACAAAAAGGATATCTTTTTCAAAAACTTTACGCTTAGATAAATCTCCATGCTTTGAAGAATGATAAAAAGGAAGAAAAAATAGAACTATGAAAAATATTGCAGAAGAAGGAAAAAACAGCATCAGCCTAAATATATAGGGAATACATAAAATATCTGGAAATTACCCGTGTGAAATATAAAGTGTTACATTCATCACTTCATTTAAACCTTAAAATCATCCTGTAGTCTAAATGGTTATGTATCCCATGTTTATATATAAGTAAAAGTGTTAAATAGCTTACCCAGAGTTAGACAGCTAGCATATATAGAACCCAGTATTTAAATCCAGAGAACCTAAATCCGTACTTGCTGGATAGATAGTTGATTTCTGAAGATTTAATTACCATATATTCCTTCAAAATTTTTGACTGGAAGCTATTGTATGCTTATAATTCTATTCTTAGAGAAGAACTGTGTGAATGGTGACAGAAAAATAATTCATCAAATTGACTCATTCAGCAATGTTTATTAGGCAAATGTTATATACTAGTACAACAAATTCTCTCCCCTGTATGAGAAGTCTATCTTTCTAGTCAGGGCAATAGGTAACTGCTGTCACTGAAATTACTGTTCTCTCAGTAAATATTAAGATTTATACATAATGCCATATTATTAGTACCTTAAGAGCTTCATGTCACAGTCAATATACTTTACAAAGTCCTGGTGTCATTCTAGAGTGGATATCTAGAATGGTACACATTTTGTCAGGCCTGAACCTTCAATAAGTTGGGATGCTTTTTTAAGAAGAATACACTATTGCACATACAAAATTAAGTTACAAAGTGTGCATTTATTTCCAATTAGAAAGACTATCACACCAAACATAAATTTGGCAAATATCAAAATCATTACAGTAATCAAAAAATAAGTTTAATCTCTCATCATTCTGAAATACTTCTGTAATATGTATCCTTAATTTTTGCTTTATACTCTCTGATTGCCTCTTCCTATAAAAATGATTTTGGAAGATTATTTCCATCCTGAGAAAAGTAAGTTAAGATAGTCTTTCTTCTAATATGTTTGAGCAAATATTTTTATCATGATTTACATGCAGATCAATTCCAAAAGTTTCACAACTAGTTTTTGTTGATGTCATGTAAGTTTTTAATATTGTTATTAAATTTGGGAAAATTTCTCTCAGGCATTTTTGGTTTTCAAATTTTAGCTGTAACAGATAAAATCAGTGTTTGTGCTGTTAAAGTTCAGTGCCTTGCACACACAGGAATTCTGGTGAATTTTCCTTGTGGTTTCCTATCAAAAATGAAAAAAAAAAAAGCACTACCTCACACATTTATCATTATAGAGTACATAATCAAGATTATGATGTTTTGATTCTTGTTTTTGCTAAGTATTGGTAAGAAATGAATATTCCACTTAAAAAGTTTATAAGTGTGAAGATTAGGAGAAATTTTTACACACTGCTTTCTCACAACTAAACATTTCAAATCAAGTTTTTCCCTCTATTCATATTTCCGGTACCAGGTAGCATAAGGCACATACATACTGTGCTAAAACCTCTGACTTTCCACATAAATGAAATAACACCAGGTGACACAGCACACTAAGTAGAAGGAAATGTCCTGAGAGTCATTTAAACCCTAAATGCTTAGCAATAATTGACCTTTTCATAGAAGAGACTACAAAATACACTGAATCCCAAGTAAATATATCCTCAAACTCCATTTCACATGAACTAACTCCACCTTTCCTGTGGACCCTCCTGCATACAGTATCATGGAGGGGAAGGCAAATTAGAAAAATATAGCAATCTTAACCAATTTGTGTAAAAATATTTTGCAAATTTTACAGAAACAAACACCATTCTAAGGTCTCTCAAAGAGGAAGGGCTCCATGAGAGTGTGCAAAGGTAGGAAACAGTCCACGATCTCACCCTCACTTCTGATACCAATGCTTGGGTATCCCAAGATCACCTTTAGTTTCAATAATTTGCAAGAAGGACTCACAGATCTCACTGAAAGCTTAATGCTCACAGTTATGGTTTATTAC
This sequence comes from Eubalaena glacialis, assembly GCF_028564815.1. Taxonomy (NCBI): domain Eukaryota; kingdom Metazoa; phylum Chordata; class Mammalia; order Artiodactyla; family Balaenidae; genus Eubalaena; species Eubalaena glacialis. The sequence continues at coordinate 12,867,164 of NC_083718.1, read as the reverse complement.
AATGAATTAGTGAAGGGAAGGGACACATGGGGCAGAGTCCAGGAAAGTTCCACATTTGGAGTCTCCACTTATTCTCTCCCTGTGGAGTCACAGACAGTGATAACTTTCCTGACAACAGAATGTGACAATAGTCATGAAGTATTGGCAACCCGGGAAGCTCTCCTGAGTTTTGGGGTCCAGAGTCTTTACTGGGGCTCTGTCACACAGACATGGATGACTGCCCATGTGGCTAATCTAAGCCTCTAGCCCTTCCAGATGTGGAGCTAATACCACATGACCCAGAGATATCATTGTCAGACTGTCTTTATTGGCCTAAGGCCCTCATGTAAGCAAAGATAATTTTATCAAGTAGAAAATTCCAGGAACCTAGAGATTGTCTCACAGTAGCCAAGGGCAAAGTCCAGAGCTCAACTTGGGCAAAGTTAACTCTTTACTGCACAAAATGATAGAACCTGAAGCTTAAGTTCCATAAGTTTCACAGTAACTCTGCCCCTGCCAGAAATATAAGTGATTGTTAGTATTTGTTGAATAAGTGGATGCCTTCTGTGTTTATCTATATATAGGTCCTAGAAAACCTATGTGAATATGGAAATCAAGTACATTATCTGTGATATTAGACTACCATGCCTTGTAGTAGGGGTTGCAAAGTAGAGCTACATGCCTTTCCAGAATCTTCACTGAGGTCACAAATTCTGCCTTCTTGAATTTATCTCTTATACCTTAATATGCATATACCTTAAAATAAACCTATATTATCTACAACTTTCTGTTATCCAAGTTCTATCAGCAAGATGTAATCAACTCAGGGATTCAGGATGTTTTTGGAATGGTGGAAACACTAGGTTTTACTGCATCTTAAGTTGTGTTGCAGAATAATAGAACAAATACAAGTTTGTAGCAAGTCTCTCAAGATGAAGTGTGATCCCTAAAAGGTAGAAGCAAACTCATTCTAATTCTCTGCTTTGGGGATAGAAGAGGTGAAGAGTAGACAGTTTTGAATTCAATAGCTGCATGCCAGATGCATATGTCTTTGCAATGAGCCAATCCTATAAGGTTACAGGGAATGTGCTAGAATCACAATGCCTGCATCTCTCAAGTTGTCTAGCAAAAGGAAAAGAGTAGATATGCACCATATTGGTACCTATAACAATATTAGAACCAGGTTTAGATTTTTAATAAATATATTTAAATCATTAAAGAAAATAACACATTTTAAAACCTTAAGACAGTTATAAATTACTGTGGAAAAAATGAAATTTGAAAAAGAAGATAATGGACCTTATAAAGACAAAGTATTTAAAAGGCATTGGAAAACTAAGAGAAGCCTTATTAAAGCTGAAGAAAACTTAGTGTACCAGAGGATAAAATTGAGGAAAGAAATCAAAATAAGCTATAGAGAAAATAGAGGTAAAAATATGGAAAATAAGTTGAGAGGCATAGAATAGACTGAGAATAAGGAATAGAAAAAGAGAGGAAATTGCAGAAAAATAGTGTCTGAGAACTTCCCAGAACAGACTGAGTGCATGAAGTTACTGCCTACACAAGGAAATAAAAATAAACCCATTCCTGCTAGTATCTTATGAGTTGGTGAAAATAAAACACTCGACAATACCTTAAGAAACTATAAAGAAAAGGAAACACCCCTAACAATGGCAATTAATGTGTAAGCAGTCCTCTCAAAAGCAAAATAGAAGTCAAAAGAATGGAAACTTATTTTTGAATACTGAAAAAAGTTCCATTTTCAATCACACACCCAATTACACTAACTTTTAAAAATAGTTGAAAAAAAATAGTTGAAAAGATCAACTTAAAAAAAGAAGCACATACAGCACTGCTAATATCAACTAAATACTATTAAGGCAAGAAAAGCACCAAATAAAAAGCCAATATTCTTCATAAAATCCTCAATTTAGAAGAATACTTTAATATAACTATGTGTCATGTAAGCATAATAAAATATGCTATATAATTCATAAAATAATAGATTAACATAAAAATGAGCAAGAAAATAGAAGATAGGAACAAAAATTAACAAGTTTTTTTTCTAATAGAGAGTAAAACCTACCCTACCCTAAACAGATAATATACATTCTTTCTATTTTTCATGTGTTAATCCAGAGAGACCACCTTAAACTAATACTAAAAACAGCATATGAATTCAAAAAAAAAAAATAGAATTAGAAATCAGTAGTGAACAGAAACCCAGAAAATATTTCTACATTTAAAAATAAAACCCACACATTTATGCCTGTGTTCGCATGCAAACATATTTCTGAAGCCATCAAATTGTAAAGTCGAAAAAATTTAGAATTGAACAAAAACAAAAGGATCCTACATGGAATGTAATTTGAAGTATTATTTAGAGTGAAATGCATCATTGTAAACAGACAGATTAAAAGAAGAAAATAGAAAAATTAATGATCTAAGCATCTTATTCATGAAATTAGGAAAAGAAAAATGGCAGCAATCTAAAGAATTTGATGGACAAATATAATAAATATGAATGCATTTGTGAATATAGAGGAACTCGGGAAGCAATTGAGAGGATTAGCAAATCCAAATTTCCTTGAAAATATGCATAAAACCCACTAGAGCTTTCCTCAAACATGGTACTCATTAGCATCATGTGGGGAGCCTTCAAAACTTCGTATGCTTAGCTCATAATTCCTAATCCAGCCCTCAGAAGTCTTTAGATTTTCCCAGGTGGTTCCAATATATAGTCATGTGGAAAACACAAACAGACAAAACTCTGAGTTTTGTACTAAAAGAAAGAGAGAAAGAAATGACAAAGAGAAAGCTGATGGGGTGATGAAGGATATTGAAAGATAAAGCAATATTAGAGAGACATGGAAATATGTCAGGGCAATCGTGATTTCAAATTTAGAAAGCATCCTATAAATAAGTTTATAGACATTCTGAGTTTGTTTATGAACATAAAGAGTAATCCAGCTGTTTAAAAATCCATCCACAAAAAAACTTGATGATTTTATATGTAACCTCGGCCATTCTTTCAAAGAATAGGAAAATCTAGAGAATGAAGAGAAAGAAAAGACAAGGGCAGGAGGGTGGAATGGGGAGGGAATCTGGGAGGGGGAGCTAAAAGGAGAAAAGAAGAAGAAAATGTCCACAGTTTTGTTTTGTTTTGTTTTCAATTTTAAGGCAAGGTATATGTTAATAGGGAAATTGGGGGCAGCATAAGAGAAAAAATTTAAGATTTGTTTAAGAGCACAAATTTAGTAACAATAAATAAAAGATCAACACACCAAATAATAAGTATGTTTTTTCTCAAAATGATAAGAAGGATTAAAGTAAGAAAATCTATTAATATAAGTTACAGCACATGGCAGGGACTGCAAACTGCTGGTATCCACCGGCCTTCTTCCATATGACTACACAAAACCTATCTGATTATTAGACCCACACTTGTTACTTGTCCATGTGAATTAATTCTACACTTTCTCTCCAAGATGTTTAATGGAGAGTTTAGGATTTATGCATTTAATTAATTGCATGCGGAATATTAAATGATTTCCCCGTTCTACTCTGAAAATGCGTTTACTGTCTCTCCAAGCCATGAATCTGGTGTTCAGTAGGGCATGCAGAGTCGGTTTATGAAAAAGAAAACAATACAATCTTTTAAAGTCCTTGAATTATATTAACACATTTAAAACTGAGTTATCTCTAATAAAGAAAAAGTGTGTATTTAATGATTAAATGTACAAAACATTTGCTAGCCCCTAAGCAAAGCACAAAAATGAGCAAAATGATACTAAACGATACACTCTACAGGAAGGGAGAAAGAAGACATGCATATCCATAATTAGAAGAATGAATACAAAATGTCATTAGTGCTCCTAGAGCCTAATAGTAACAAGTAAAGCTCTTTGTATGGACAGACATCTTCATGGAGATTGATTTGATAGTAACAGTTAAGGATAGCATTTCCAAGTCTGATTCATATACAATTTTCATGGCAACAGCTATACTGTAATGTGTTTTTCTATAAAAACTATTTTGCCTTGTCCATGAGCACATTGATTGAGTGCAACTGCATGTGCCAGTAACAGACTTTGTCCGTGATCCTCTTATGAAGAAAAAGCTTTAAATCTTACTAAAAGTTATTGCTAATAAATTACTCATTATAGATGATATGAGAACTACACACACCAGTTAATCACAGAAAATAAGGGAAACTTACATAATGTATGTTTTACTTGTTTCATAAATCAGAATAGTTGAAACAGACATTTAATAATTTAAATAAAAGTATACATACAATTGTATTTTCAAAGAGATCCCATATTTTAATGATAATAGGTGGTCTTGGCTTCATTATGCCTGAAGGGTTTTTCTTAATATGAAAAGATGATGCATTTATAGAGGCTGATTCATATAACATATTCTCTAAAGTGCTCAAGATATGCTACATGTTTCTGGACCTCTTCTAGAACATCTTTGAAAGACAGTTTGAAATATTGCCTTTATTAATGTACTGTGAGATTTTGAGAGTTTCTATAGACACGTAAAAATTGGAGGTGGTTACCCTCAGAAAGAACAGATGTTTTGACATATGTCCAGATGAGTACTCTGAACTAGAAATTCAAATCTCCTTCTGGAAAACTTTTTGTGCTAACATATGGTAGACAATGAATCTTAAAAACCATTGGCTATGGACTTGACAGAAAAAATGGGATTAGTTAAGATTTATTTACAGAGATTAACCAAATTGAGCATAGAAATGGGTGGAACTGGCTATATTCCTCTGATTTTCAAATAATTGGCAAAAATTCCTTTAATCTTTCCAAAACTTCTTTAAATTCTCTGAAATTCACATGCAATATAATATTTCTAAATACATTTCCTATCTGTCTTTGTTAAATCATGTGGAACACTTTCCCTGCCTACAACACTTCTAAGAGGAATATACATTTGCAGACCCAAATTGTGGAAAGAAATGCTCAAATTTGAATAATTTTACTCTTTTCTGCATTATCATAAAAAATGACGGATTCAAAGCATAACAATATCCACATTTAAATGGCATCAAGCAAAATCATATCGTTTCTCTATTGCTGATGATAATTACATATGAAAATACCTCCCCATTTTTGTAGATTTACATTTATATAATTCAAAATAAAAAATGCGTATTTGTCAGCTATTTTTTTAAAACAAGCCCAAACTTATATAGAACATTTATGCATTTAAACAAGATATAAGGCATGGTTTTTATTTTCTCCTCTTGGAGAAATGTCATGTGAACATGGCAAAAATAGTGATCTCTAATCATTCTTCCTTTTGTTTGAAGGTCATTTCCCTTGCTTGCTCTTTTTTCATATGTAATATTGTCACTGGACATTAAACATGTTTTGAAAAGCACCAGAAATCCAGAATATATTTTCAACACTGTCTACAGAAATACTTCAAATTTAACTCATAACAGTTTCAACATGCATATGATATATAATAGATTCCTCATACGCTTAGGAGTTGAAATTAGAGATAAAATGTGAATAATTAGCACTGTTTGGCTGAGAAAGATTATCCTATAGCCACTAATTTGGCAAGAATAATATGTGCTTAAATTATCCAAATTTCCACGTGGCCCTAAAATTAATCTCTTGGGGTACAGGTAATTCTTTAATTTCATTCTTCTCTACAAATCATTGTAAAATGTCCATCCTGTTTTGAACAAAGTATTAGGGAAAAGTGTATAAAACTATTTTAACTAGATCTGGGATCTCTGAATAGATTACTGCAATAAAGAATAGTGTAGTCATTACTGTTCTGTATATTTTAGCCCAGATACTTTTCCTCACAGACCTATTTTCTCTAGCCTGGGATTTTCAACTTTTAAAGAGTGTACGTTCAGCGTTCCCTGCTGCAGAAAATAAGAATTACTTTGAAAGTTGCTTTTATCTAATTATAACCATTGTCTTGACAACAAATGAAAACAAAAGTGTGTTTCTTTTTTTTAATGAACTCATTGATCACTATGCCTAATCTCCATAGGATGGCAAGGCATGTTTATTTTGAATAAATATGTTGAAATGCTTTTAAAATCTCTGATGTCTCCTTGAGCATCACTTTTCTGGATACACTCCATCAATCCCTAATATTCTTCTCCTGCTTCTCAGCTGGTTAATATCTATGATTGATCTTTGGCCAAGCAGTAAACATAGAAATGTGTTTACATTAGTTCACCTAATTATAAATTTGCTTTTCCAGGTATGATAGGACACTTTCAAGTTTCATAGAATTTAAATATGCTTGCTAAATATAATTTTCAAACTCTTTAAAATTTGTGCAGGAATAGTGAAAACACTATATTTAAGTACCACATATAGACTGGAATGAAAAACCTGCCACTTAATACCTGTGTGATTTTAGGTGACTTAACCTCTCTGAGACTCAGTTTACTCATCCATAGAAAGGAAATAACAGCATCAACTCTTTTAAGAGTCATGGTATAGGTAAAATCTCTTAGCACTCAATATGGTTTAGTTTTCTGTTTCTGCTTCCAAGTCAATATCTCCTTAAAAAAAAAAAAAGAAAGAAAAGGAAACATTAACCCTCTGACATCCCAGTCTGAAAAAAAGTCTCTGTGGCATGCTGAACTAAGAGTCTAGCCTCAGTGTCTTTTATTTCAATTATATATCCTGGGATTACACAGTTTGGGGATAATGTTAATGAGTTTTCACACACAATAAATGATGCACAAGACAAGCTATTTAGTATCCAAATCTGACAAGCTGATGTTCTGTAAAGCTGCTTTAAGAATTTGAAAGATTATTGAAACATTACAAGGATGTAATGTTTCCATTACTTCAATACATATGTTAAAATACTAAATAAAAATTAACTGCAATCTATAGAACCTGATTATATTACTATTCTATTATTTCTGGGCTAACAAAATTAAATTTCAGATTGGTTGAACTTTATGGAAAATGAGGAAGTTTGCTGTAGAGCTGTAAAGAAGAATCATATTTTCCATCACACCACACAACCAAGATACAGCATATTCAAAGTGCTGAAAACCAATGATAAAAAAATAAATCTTGAAGGCAGCAAAATATTACATACAAAGAAAAAAGAAAATGACTTCATCAGACAAATATAAACTGAGAGAAATTGCTGCCAGTAGATCTGATTTAAGAAATATTAAAGAATACTTTTTACATCAAATCAATATACCAGACAGAAATCTAGATTTGTTTAATAAATAAAGATCTCTGGAAATTGTAAAAAATGATAATAACTACATTTTTTCTTATTTAGACTTGCTTTAATAGAAATTTGACTCTCTGAAAGAAAAATAGTAAAAATAAAGTGGCTAATAATGTAAATACAATTAAAATATATAATTAAAAGAGGACAGAGGAATGGAAGGAGTAATTATATTTATCCTGTTGTAAGTTTACCACTGTTTTTCACAGCTATAAATAATGGACCAACAGTGAAGCATGAATGGAATAAAAAAGAAACACTCAACCCAAAAGCTATCATGATAAAAAGAAAAAGGGAACAAAGAGCCAATACAAAAAATAAGAGAAAAATCAGTTGGTGTAATTAAATTCAAATATATCAATAATTGCATTACATATAAACAGTCTGTAGACCCAATTAGTGATAGAGATGGTCAAATTGGATTTAAAAAGATACAATCTATATATAGTCTATTGAAACCAAATTCAAACATAAAGATGTTGAAAGGTTAAATGTAATAATATGGAAAAATATAATATGTAAATATTAAGCAAAGAAATCTGGAGTGGCTATATTAATATCAAAAAATAGAATTCAGAACAAGGCATATTACCAGAACAAAAGCAGTCAATTGAGGGAAAAGACATAATAATCCCAATAAAGCTTCAAAATGCATGAAGCAAAACCTGATAGAACTGAAAAGTAAAAAGAAAAATCCACAATTATAGTTGGATATATTAATACTTCTCTGTCTGAAATCCATAGAACAAGCAGATATACAGTAAACATATACAAGACCTGATAAACAGAAGTTGACCTAGTTGACATTTATAAATCCCTCCAACAAACAAAAGCAAAGATACAAATTTCAAAAAGCTTTTGGAATACGTAACCAAAATAGAACATTTTCTGAGCCATTAAACAAAAATCAATACATCTGAAAGAACTGATGATGGTCAAAGTCTATTTTCTGAGCACAATGCAATTATTGTTGATAACAACAGGAAGATATCTGGAAAAAGCCAAATATTTGGAAGTAAACAAATGCTTCTAAATAACTCATAATACTTCTAAATAACTCATGAGATTCACAAGGGAAATTAGAAAATATTTTAGTTGAATGAAAATGAAAACATTACATATTACAATTTGTGGGAAATAGATAAAGCAGTGCTTATGGGGATTTTACAGCATTAAACACTTGTCTTCAGAAGGAAGTAAGGTCTCAAATCAGCTACCTAATATTCCATGTTAAGCAACAATAAAAAAGGGGGGGAAATAAACCCAAAGCAAGCAGAAGAGAGGAAATAATAAAGATAAAAGCAGAAAAGATGAAATAGTAAAGAGAAATAATAGGAAAAATCAATTAAAAAGGAACTGGTTTCTTTAAAAGATCAATGAAACTGATAAATCTCTAGCCAGAATGATCAACTAACTCAAATCCACAAGAAGAAATGAAAAGCACTGGAATGGTACATCTGTCAGTAAATATAGACTATATATATAAAACGTTTCTCCTCAATTTTATTAAAAGACATAAGATTACATATAGCAATAATTATAATACTCTGTTTTTAGGTTTGTAACATACACAGATGTCATTTTTAAATTCAAGTTATTTAAACTAAAAAAAAAGTTCACCCATTTATTCCAACCCCTACCCCCACCTCTGGCAACCATCTATATAAATATAAATATAAATATATTTAGATTCCATATATGACAAAGATCATACAGTATTTGTCTTCCTTTGTCAGAATCATTTCACTTCATATAATAATTTATAAATTATATGGCAAAATAGAACAAAAGAGGAAAATGGATATGGAGCAGTAATAGAGAAAAGTTGCAATATTTTATTGGAATTAACACAGTATTAATGTGAAGTAGATTATAATATATTGATTCATATTATAAATCCTGGAGTAAATAGAAAATCAACAGAGGAATTAAAATGAATACTAAAAATTTGGTTTTACATGAAATGTGTTAAGGAAGAATAAAGGAGCAACAAAGACAACGGACATAAAAAACAAATGGCAGTCGTAAAGCCAATCATATTAATGACTATATCAAGTATAAATGGACTCATCACTCCAATCAAAAGAGATTTATTTTATTTTATTTTATTTTATCTTATTTTATCTCATCTCATCTCATCTCATCTTATCTTACTTTGGAAACTTTATTTTCTGTCACCCTATTTCCTTTTTAAGAGTCTGCAGAAGAACAGCTGAAGACCACTCAGCGGTTGCTCCTCCCATTCCGTGGCCTGAGCAGCGGCAGCTGCAGCCCATCTTCAGTGGCATCTTCAGTGCCCGCTGTGCACTGAGGTTCTCAGTGGGGAACTGCTGGGCAGGCACAGAGGGCACCTGCCGCCCTCAGACCAGGCTGCCACCTCGGGTTGAGCGGCAGTAAATTCAGGAGCTGGAGCAGTCCGTTCACCCTGAATTCCTCCTTGGTCACAGCCTTCTCAGCTGAGGCCGGCCCTTCCTTCACCACCTGTTGAGGATCTTCGCCCAAGTCGAGAGTAGGCGGGACTCCCGCAGGTGCTCACGGGAGAGGGAACCACGCATGCGCAGATCTTCCCGGGTCAGCGTCCGTGGATCACGTCAGACCCGCAGAGCGAGCTCCCGGTTGTTGCACAGATGGCGGTGTACACACAGCACAGAGACTGGTTTGTGTTACACGGAGCAGTGGTAGGCAGGTTCACAGAAGATGCCTCTCACGCCGGTGGTCAGGCCTGGTGTCGGGAACCACCACGAGTCGTGGCTCCCGGAAGCCTGCCAGGCTCCGGTGAGTGAGGTTCCAGGAGCGAGGTGACCAGCAGTAGGAGTGGCGCCCACGGCAGCAGCAGACTTCGGCACAGCTCTCTGGCTGGTCTTCCTGGAGGTTATGCTACAGACAACAGCCAGGCTTTCAATGGCAGTGATGGCAGAAGCGGACAGCAGAAGCTTCTCCCAGGTTCTCTTCAGATTTAGAGGTAATGCCATCACTTTTCCTTCTTAGATAACTGTCCGATTTGGAAGTCAAGGTTGGTGCCACCTAAGTGGGTTCTTGCTGCAAAGTTTGAGGACATCCTCCTTCATTTGCAGGACATCAAAGGCTCTGGGCATTGTGAAAGTTTCCCTGAAAGTTATGACGGGAACCCAGAACAAGGCCTTACAGACCGCTGTCTGGGTAGCACAGAAAGGGAAAAGTCAAAGATTTTAAATTTGTAAATTGGACTAAGGAGCAAGATTAAATTATATTGAGTAGAAAAGATATGTTGGATTCAAAGACGCAAACAAAGGCTTACCCATACATTACTATATTCTCTATCAATATGTTAAATCTATCCACCTTAGTTTTGAAAGATATTTTTTAGGGGATTATACATTTCATGAGGCTTTGCCAATAAAATCTGTTACTAAGAGATTATTAAAAATGAAAGCCAATCAAATAACAGTATACTAAAAAGTTCATAGATATAGGAAAAGAAATAATTTTTAAGAAGTACATGAAATTTTAAAGTTCAGACATTTCAGATTGTATTGAAATGTTCTGTGATGGAAATACTCTGTAGCCAGTAAGTTTGGAAATGCTATATAGACTATATCCTCTGCAAGAGATGCATCATTCACATTAGCATAATGGAGTAGTCCTGCAAGAAAAGAGCTATGACTGAGTTTAATGTACCATTCCTGTCGTATTTGTCCATGAAATGTATGTATTTATAGTCTATATAACAATTGTATTTATATATAACAGTTACTAATACCCCACATAAACAGATTTCCTTGCAGGAGTCTCACACATTGATGTAAAGAAGAGCATACAGATCCTTCTAACTTAGTGTTCACTAAAATATAAGCTCTAAGAGGGCCTTTTTACCCCAAAACATAGTACAGTGCCTGATATAGATTATATGTTTGCTTTTATTTTTGTTATATCTGTATCTATATCTATATCTAACTATTGATCTATAGAGAGTGAGATAAATGGTTGAATGAATAAGTTACTTCATTCCAATTATGAAACAGAACAACATATTAGTTTAATATATATGTGAAGAAAAAATCAATACTAATCTATATAAGAAAACCAAAACAATTGTTCACCACAAATAGGCAGCTTATTTTGTTTCTCCTATTTGTGGATCATTAACTTTAAGTGAGTGATCTAAAATGAATACGCTTCAAACAACAATATAGAAAGGAATAGTGAAGTATCTTTTGCCATAACTATAGATGCTGGCATTAATAACATTTCCTAGAGAGAATCAGCATTCTACAGGATAATACAGTTGCTTCCTTGGTTGTAGAACACTAAATTGAATAGCAGTGGTGGTACAATTTATTGAACTATGAGCCAATTGATTATTAATTTTTTAAATAGTTTGTCTTCCTTCTGTTTTAAATGGATAGCCAGACTTTGTTCTGTCTTGTCTCAGGAAAGCTGTGGCACAATAAAGATTACATAAAGTCCAAGGGTGTTTCTCAAGAACAGATTGTATTGGGTGTCTAGGAAGAAAAGAAAAAGGCAGATGGGAACATTCCATTGAGGACAGCAGAGGGGAATGGATAAGACCTCTGATGTGACTCCTGGGTATATGGGGAAGGATCAATTCTAGGCATAGGGCTTTCATGTTTTACAAAACTTCTCACACACTACATATGACAAAGAATTGGGTGACCCAGATAATTGAGGAATTGTGTAGTCTTCAACAATGACATTATTAAAGGCCACTATGATAGAAAGATAATTGAAATTCTCTTACATTTTCAGGAACTCAGAGTGCTCCTAGATTCTTAAGAAACCTTACAGAGGCTGAAGAAAAGCAAATGATGCTGACACTAATTATCCTGACAAACTAGTAGTTTAGGCTCATAGATGAATTAGAAGTTAATTAATGGAAACCCAGAAATGTGATATTCTGTGATTTTGAAAGTTGACTTTAAACAAAGTGTTTTGTTAAGAATATAAAGCATGGGGCTTCCCTGGTGGCTCAGTGGTTAAGAATGGACATATATACGCTACCAAACGTAAAATAGATAGCTAGTGGGAAGCAGCCACATAGCACAGGGAGATCAGCTCGGTGCTTTGTGACCACCTAGAGGGGTGGGATAGGGAGGGTGGGAGGGAGGGAGATGCAAGAGGGAAGAGATATGGGAACATATGTATATGTATAACTGATTCACTTTGTTATAAAGCAGAAACTAACACACCATTGTAAAGCAATTATACTCCAATAAAGATGTTAAAAAAAAAAAAATACACCTGCCATATACCCTGAGAAAACCATAATTCAAAAACAGTCATGTACCACAATGTTCACTGCAGCACTATTTACAATAGCCAGGACATGGAAGCAACCTAAGTGTCCATCGACAGATGAATGGATGAAGAAGATGTGGCACATATATACAATGGAATATTACTCAGCCATAAAAGGAAATGAAATTGAGTTATTTGTAGTGAGGTGGATGGACCTAGAGTCTATCATACAGAGTGAAGTAAATCAGAAAGAGAAAACAAATACCGTATGCTAACACATGCATGTGGAATCTAAAAAAAAAAAAAAAAAAAAAAGGTTCTGAAGAACCTAGGGGCGAGACAGGAATAAAGACGCAGACGTAGAGAATGGACTTGAGGACACAGGGAGGGGGTAGGGTAAGCTGGGACGAAGTGAGAGAGTGGCATGGCCATATATACACTACCAAATGTAAAATAGATAGCTAGTGGGAAGCAGCCACATAGCACAGGGAGATCAGCTCGGTGCTTTGTGACCACCTAGAGGGATGGGATAGGGAGGGTGGGAGGGAGACGCAAGTGGGAGGAGGTATGGTGATATATGTATATGTATGGCTGATTCACTTTGTTATAAAGCAGAAACTAACACACCATTGTAGAGCAATTATATTCCAATAAAGATGTTAAAAAAAAAAAAAAAAAAGAATACACCTGCCAATGCAGGGGACACGGGTTCGAGCCCTGATCCGGGAAGATCCCACATGCCATGGAGCAACCAAGCCCATGTGCCACAACTACTGAGCCTGTGCTCTAGAGCCTGCGAGCCACAACTACTGAAGCCTGCATGCCTAGAGCCTGTGCTCCGCAACAAGAGAAGCCACTGCAATGAGAAGCCCGCGCACCACAATGAAGAGTAGCCCCCGCTCGTATCAACTAGAGAAAGCACGCGCACAGCAATGAAGACCCAACGCAGCCAAAAATAAAAAAATTTAAAAATATATCTATAAAACATTTTAGATAAGTGGACAATTTACAAAATATATTAAGGCAGAGAAAATATTTCCTAGGATACTGTAATGATGGATGCATGTCATTGTACACTTTTTCAAAACCATAGAATGTACAGCACCAAGAGTGAACCCTAATGTAAACCAAGGATTTTGAGTGATTATGATGTGTATGTAGGTTTGTCAACTGTAACAAGTATATCACTCTGGTGGGGGATGTTGATAATGAGAGAGGCTCTACATGTGTGGGGAAGGAGGGTGTATATGGGAAATACCAGTATCTTCCCCTCAATTTTTCTGTGAACCTAAAACTACTCTTAAAAATAATATATATATGCAAAATAAATGTATATATTTATGAATATATATATATTTATATAGACAAAAAGTTGTGTAGTGGGTGGGTAATTTTTACTAAGTACAAATAAATTTGGACATCAGCAGCAACCATAAGTTAAGGAAAATGTTGCTTTCAGATGTCTGTTGTTTTTGTAGACATCCAAATCCTAGAGGCTTCAAAGAGAGCCAAGCACTGACAATATCGACGAAGTATAAGAGTAAAAATGTCTGATGATGCAAGCAAAGCCAGACAGAGTCATATTAACACAAATTTTGCACTGGTAAGACTGAGACTGGAGGCAATATTCATTGCAATTGTTTATGTAAAATGGCAGCCAAGTGAACTGAAGTGGTTTGGAAAAAAAATACATAACACAATTGTGTGCCATAAAAGTTTACATATGGATGAAACCAGATTGCTTGAGAAAAGTGCCTGTTAGGACCTCATTTTTAAAAAGAAAATAGCTTAACTAGGATTGAAGTCTATGGAAATAAAGCTTATGACTTTAACTTGGGGTAAGTAGGAGATTGCAAGTCGGAAGCACAGCTTGTTTATTACACACACACACAAAAAACACGTTTAGAGGTCTTTTTATTTGTTTTTGCTTCACATAAAATTCACATTGTGCAAAATTATCCTAAATGGAACAATTGTGAAAGAAAGGATTTATCTCTAACTAGTTACTTCCTAAGAGAGGACTATTAAACCGTTCCTGGAATTATTTCAATTTGTCATTGTTGATTTAATTTTGAATATTTTTCCCTTTCCTGTTTTCATTTGATGATGTTTTATGGCAAAAACATTTAGAATTAAAATAAATTTAAATAATAAACTTTATTTGACATGGTACAATCTTAATAATTTCTAATAGGAGAAATAACAACCTGAAATAAGAGAGATCTAGGGAGGGCATGAATATTTAGGAATGAAACACATTCACATGGGAGGCCCTACTTATACTGCAATGCTGTGTACACAAGATTTTTTTAAACATTTTTATTGGAGTATAATTGCTTTACAATGATGTGTAAGTTTCTGCTTTATAACAAATTGAATCAGCTATACATATACATATATCCCCATATCTCCTCCCTCTTTCGTCTCCCTCCCACCCTCCCTATCCCACCCCTCTAGGTGGTCAAAAAGCACCGAGCTGATCTCCCTGTGCTATGCGGCTGCTTCCCAGTAGCTATCTATTTTACATTTGGTAGTGTATATATGTCAGTGCCACTCTCTCACTTCGTCTCAGCTACCCCATTCCCCCCCACGCCCTCAACTCCATTCTCTACATCTGCGTCTTTATTCCTGTACTGCCCCTAGGTTCCACAGACCATTATTTTTTTTGTTTTAGATTCCATATGTATGTGTTAGCATACGGTATTTGTTTTCTCTTTCTGATTTACTTCACTCTGTGTGACAGACTCTAGGTCCATCCACCTCACTACAAATAACTCAATTTTGTTTCTTTTTATGGCTGGGTAATATTACTTTGTGTATATGTACCACATCTTCTTTATCCATTCATCTGTCAATGGACACTTAGGTTGCTTCCATGTCCTGGCTATTGTAAATAGTGCTGCAGTGAACATTGTGGTACATGACTGTTTTTGAATTATGGTTTTCTCAGGGTATATGCCCAGTAGTGGGATTGCTGGGTCATATGGTAGTTCTATTTTTAGTTTTTTAAGGAACCTCCAAACTGTTCTCGATAGTGGCTGTATCAATTTACATTCCCACCAACAGTGCAAGAGGGTTCCCCTTTCTTCACACGCTCTCCAGCATCTATTGTTTGTAGATTTTTTAATGATGGCCATTCGGACCAGGGTGAGGTGTTATCTCATTGTAGTTTTGATTTGCATTTCTCTAATGATTAGTGATGTTGAGCATCCTTTCACGTGTTTGTTGGCAATCTGGATATCTTCTTTGGAGAAATGTCTATTTAGGTCTTCTGCCCATTTTTGGATTGGGTTGTTTGTTTTTTGATATTGAGCTGCATGAGCTGCTTGTATATTGTAGAGATTAATCCTTTATCAGTTGCTTCGTTTGCAAATATATTCTCCTATTCTGAGGGTTGTCTTTTCATCTTGTTTATAGTTTCCTTTGCTGTGCAGAAGCTCTTCAGTTTCATTAAGTCCCATTTGTTTATTTTTGTTTTTATTTCCATTTCTCTAGGAAGTATGTCAAAAAGAATCTTGCTGTGATTTATGTCATAGAGTGTTCTGCCTATGTTTTCCTCTAAGAGTTTTATAGTCTCTGGCCTTACATTTAAGTCTCTAATCCATTTTGAGTTTATTTTTGTATACGGTGTTAGGGAGTGTTCTAATTTCATTCTTTTACATGTAGCTGTCCAGTTTTCCCAGCATCACTTATTGAAGAGACTGTCTTTTCTCCATTGTATAGTCTTGCCTCCTTTATCAAAGGTAAGGTGAACATATGTGTGTGGGTTTATCTCTGGGCTTTCTCTCCTGTTCCGTTGATCTATATTTCTGTTTTTCTGCCAGTACCATACTGTCTTGATTACTGTAGCTTTGTAATATAGTCTGAAGTCAGGGAGCCTGATTCCTCCAGCTCCATTTTTCTTTCTCAAGATTGCTTTGGCATTTGGGGGTCTTTTGTGTTTTCATACAAATTGTGAAATTTTTGGTTCTAGTTCTGTGAAAAATGCCATTGGTAGTTTGATAGGGGATTGCATCGAATCTGTAGATTGCTTGGGGTAGTACAGTCATTTTCACAATGTTGATTCTTCCCATCCAAGAACATGGTATATCTCTGCATCTGTTTGTATCATCTTTAATTTCTTTCATCAGTGTCTTATAGTTTTCTGCATACAGGTCTTTTGTCTCCTTAGGTAGGTTTATTCCTAGGTATTTTATTCTCTTTGTTGTAATGGTAAATGGGAGTGTTTCTTTAAGTTCTCTTTCAGATTTCTCATCATTAGTGTATAGGAATGCAAGAGATTTCTGTGCATTAATTTTGTATCCTGCTACTTTATACAAAATTCATTGATTAGCTCCAGTAGTTTTCTAGTAGCATCTTTAGGATTCTGTACGTACAGTATCATGTCATCGGCAAACAGTGACAGCTTTACTTCTTTTCTGATTTGGATTCCTTTTATTTCTTTTTCTTCTCTGATTGCTGTGGCTAAAACTTCCAAAATTATGTTGAATAATAGTGGTGAGAGTGGCAACCTTGTCTTGTTCCTGATCTTAGAGGAAATGGTTTCAGTATTTCACCATTGAGAATGATGTTGGCTGTGGGTTTGTCATATATGGCCTTTATTATGTTGAGGTAAGTTCCCTCTATGCCTACTTTCTGGAGGGTTTTTATCATAAATGGGTGTTGAAATTAGTCAAAAGATTTTTCTGCATCTATTGAGATGATCATATGGTTTTTCTCCTTCAGTTTGTTAGTATGGTGTATCACATTGATTGATTTGTGTATATTGAAGAATCCTGGCATTCCTGGTGTAAACCCCACTTGATCATGGTGTATGACTCCTTTCATGTGCTGTTGGATTCTGTTTGCTAGTATTTTGTTGAGGATTTTTGCATCTATGTTCATCAGTGATATTGGCCTGTAGTTTTCTTTCTTTGTGACATCTTTGTCTGGTTTTGGTATTAGGGTGATGGTGGCCTCGTAGAATGAGTTTGGGAGTTTTCCTCCCTCTGCTATATTTTGGAAGAGTTTGAGAAGGATAGGTGTTAGCTCTTCTCTAAGTGTTTGATAGAATTCGCCTGTGAAACCATGTGGTCCTGGGCTTTTGTTTGTTGGAGGATTTTTAATCACAGTTTCAATTTCAGTGCTTGTGATTGGTCTGTTCATATTTTCTATTTCTTCCTGGTTCAGTCTCGGAAGGTTGTGCATTTCTAAGAATGTTTCCATTTCTTCCAGGTTGTCCATTTTATTGGCATATATTTGCTTGTAGTAATCTCTCATGATGCTCTGTATTTCTGCTGTGTCAGTTGTTACTTCTCCTTTTTCATTTCTAATTCTGTTGATTTGAGTCTTCTCCGTTTTTTTCTTGATGAGTCTGGTTAATGGTTTATCAATTTTGTTTACCTTTTCAAAGATCCAGCTTTTAGTTTTATTGATCTTTGCTATCATTCCTTCATTTCTTTTTCATTTATTTCTGATCTGATCTTTATGATTCCTTTCCTTCTGCTAACTTTGGGGTGTTTTTGTTCCTCTTTCTCTAATTGCTTTTGGTGTAGGGTTAGGTTGTTTATTTGAGATGATTCTTGTTTCTTGAGGTAGGATTGTATTGCTAGAAACTTCCCTCTTAGAACTGCTTTTGCTGCATCCCATAGGTTTTGGGTCATCGTGTTTTCACTGTCATTTGCTTCTCGGTATTTTTTAATTTCCTCTTTGATTTCTTCAGTGATCTCTTGGTTATTTAGTAGTGTATTGTTTAGCCTCCATGTGTTTGTATTTTTTACAGATTTTTTCCAGTAATTGATATCTAGTCTCATAGCATTGTGGTCGGAAAAGATACTTGATATGATTTCAATTTTCTTAAATTTACCAATGCTTGATTTGTGACCCAAGATATGATCTATCCTGGAGAATATTCCATGAGCACTTGAGAAGAAAGTGTATTCTGTTGTTTTTGGATGGAATGTCCTATAAATATTAATTAAGTCCATCTTCTTTAATGTATCATTTAAAGCTTGTGTTTCCTTATTTATTTTCATTTTGGATGATCTGTCCATTGGTGAAAATGGGGTGTTAAAGTACCCAACTATGATTGTGTTACAGTTGATTTCCCCTTTTATGGTTGTTAGCATTTGCCTTATGTATTGAGGTGCTCTTATATTGGGTGCATAAATATTTACAATTGTTATATCTTCTTGTTGGATTGATCCCTTGATCATTATGTAGTGTCCTTCTTTGTCTCTTGTAGTAGTCTTTTTTTTAAAGTCTATTTTTTCTGATATGAGAATTGCTACTCTAGCTTTCTTCTGATTTCCTTTGTATGGAATATCTTTTTCCCTCCCCTCAGTTTCAGTCTGTATGTGTCCCTAGGTCTGAAGTGGGTCTCTTGTAGACTGCATATATACGAGTCTTGTTTTTGTATCCATTCAGCCGGTCTATGTCTTTTGGTTGGAGCATTTAATCCATTTATATTTAAGGTAATTATCGATATATATGTTCCTATTACCATTTTCTTAATTGTTTTGGGTTTGTTATTGTAGGTCTTTTCCTCCTCTTGTGTTTCCTGCCTAGAGAAGTTCCTTTAGCATTTGTTGTAAAGCTGGTTTGGTGGTGCTGAATTCTCTTAGCTTTTGCTTGTCTGTAAAGGTTTTAATTTCTCTGTCGAATCTGAATGTGATCTTTGCTGAGTAGAGTAATCTTGGTTGTGATTTTTTCCCTTTCATCACTTTAAATATGCCTTTCCTTTACCTTCTGGCTCACAGAGTTTCTGCTGAACGTTTAGCTGTTAACCTTATAGGGATTCCCTTGTATATTATTTGTTTTTTTCCCTTGCTGCTTTTAATATTTTTTCTTTGTATTTAATTTTTGATAATTTAATTAATATGTGTCTTGGTGTGTTTCTCCTTAGATTTATCGTGTATGTGTCTCTCTGCACTTCCTGGACTTGATTGACTATTTCCTTTCCCATATTAGAGAAGTTTTCAACTATAATCTCTTCAAATTTTTCTCAGTCCCTTTCTTTTTCTCATCTTCTTCTGTGACCCCTATAATTCAAATGTTGGTGTGTTTAATGTTGTCCAAGAGGTCTCTGAGACTATCCTCAATTCTTTTCATTCTTTTTTCTTTATTCTGCTCTGTGGTAGTTATTTCCACTATTTTATATTCCAGGTCACTTAGTCGTTCTTCTGCCTCAGTTATTCTGCTATTGATTCCTTCTAGAGGATTTTTAATTTCATTTATTCATCATTGTTTCTTTGCTTTTTAGTTCTTCTAGGTCCTTGTTAAACGTTTCTTGTATTTTCTCTATTCTTTTCCCAAGATATTAGATTATCTTTACTATCATGGTTCTGAATTCTTTTTCAGGTAGACTGACTATATCCTCTTCATGTGTTTGGTCTGGT
Organism: Eubalaena glacialis; assembly: GCF_028564815.1. Lineage (NCBI taxonomy): Eukaryota > Metazoa > Chordata > Mammalia > Artiodactyla > Balaenidae > Eubalaena > Eubalaena glacialis. The sequence goes on along the minus strand of NC_083718.1, from coordinate 12,847,323 downwards.
GGGTTTTTACCTTGCTCCTTCATCTGCTACGTATTTCTCTATCTTCTCATTTTGCTTAACTTACTGTGTTTGGGGTCTCCTTTTCGAAGGCTGCAGGTTTTTAGTTCCCGTTGTTTTTGGTTTCTGCCCCCAGTGGCTAAGGTTGTTTCAGTGGGCTCTGTAGGCTTCCTGGTGGAGAGGACTGGTGCCTGTGTTCTGGTGGATGAGGCTGGATCTTGTCTTTCAGGTGTTCAGGACTGCATCCTCTGGTGTGTTTTGAGGTGTTTGTGACCTTATTATGATTTTAGGCAGCCTTTCTGCTAATGGGTGGGGTTGTGTTCCTGTCTTGCTAGTTGTTTGGCATAGGGTGTCCAGCACTATAGCTTGCTGGTCATTGAATGGAGCTTTGTCTTAGCGTTGAGATGGAGATCTCTGGGAGAGATTTCGCCATTTGATATTATGTGGAGCCGGGAGGTCTCTGGTGGGCCAGTGTCCTGATCTTGGCTCTCCCACTTCAGAGGCACAGGCCTGACACCCGGCAGGAGCACCAAGACTCTGTTAGCCACACGGCTCAGAAAGCAGAAAAAAAGAAAGAAAGAAAAAAATAGAATAAAAAGAAATGAAGTTATTAAAATAAAGATTAAAAAAATTATTAATAATTAAAAAATTAAAAAGTAATAAATAAAGAAGAATGAAGGAAAGAAGAGAGCAACAAAACCAAAAAACGAATCCCCCAATGATAACAAGCGCTAAAAACTATACTGAAAAAAAAAAAGTACAGACAGAACCCTAGGACAAATGGTAAAAGCAAAGCTATACATACAAAATCACACAAAGAAGCATACACATACACACTCACAAAAAGAGAAAAAGGAAAAAAAAATCTGTATATTAAAAAAAAAAGGAAGAGAGCAACAAATCAATGAACAAATCTACCAATGATAATAAACTCTGAATACTAAACTAAGATAAACATAAAATCAGAAACCAGTCAGTAGCATATAGCAAACCCCAAGTCTACAGTTGCTCCCAAAGTCCACTGCCTCAATTTTGGGATTATTCGTTGTCTATTCAGGGATTCCACAGATGCAGGGTACATTAAGTTCATTGTGGAGATTGAATCTGCTGCTCCTGAGGCTGCTGGGAGAACTTTTCCTTTCTCTTCTTTGTTCGCACCGCTACTGGGGTTCAGCTTTGGATTGGCCCTGCCTCTGCATGTGGGTCACCCGAGGGTGGCTGTTCCCTCCCAGACAGGACAGGATTAAAGTAGCAGCTGATTCGGGGGCTCTGGCTCACTCAGGCCGGAGGGAGGGAGGGGTACGGGATGCGGGGCGAGCCTGTGATGGCAGAGGCCAGCATGACGTTGCAACAGCCTGAGGTGCACTGTGCATTCTCCCGGGGAAGTTGTCCCTGGAACGTGAGACCCTGGCAGTGGTGGGCTGCACAGGCTCCCAGGAGGTGGGGTGTGGATAGTGACCTGTGCTTGCACACAGGCTTCTTGGTGGCTGCAGCAGCAGCCTTAGCATTTCATGCCTGTCTGTGGGGTCCGTGCTGATAGCCGTGGCTTGCCCCCTTCTCTGGAGTTCGTCTAGGCGGTGCTCTGAATCCCCTCTCCTCCCGCACCCCAAAACAATGATCTCTTGCCTCTTAGGCAGGTCCAGACTTTTTCCCGGACTCCCTCCCGGCTAGCCGTGGCGCACTAGCCCCCTTCAGGCAGTGTTCATGCAGCCAACCCCAGTCCTCTCCCTGGGATCTGACCTCCAAAGCCCGAACCTCAGCTCCCAGCCCCCGCCCGCCCCGGCGGGTGAGCAGACAGGCCTCTCAGGCTGGTGAGTGCTGGTCGGCACCGATCCTCTGTGCGGGAATCTCTCCACTTTGCCCTCTGCACCCCAATTGCTGCGCTCTCCTCCGTGGCTCCGAAGCTTCCCCCCCGCTGCTCCCATCTCCGCCAGTGAAGGGGCTTCCTAGTGTGTGGAAACTTTTCCTCCTTCACAACTCCCTCCTAGAGGTGCAGGTTCCATCCCTATTCTTTTGTCTCTGTTTTTTCTTTTTTTCCTTTGCCTTACCCAGGTACGTGGGGAGTTTTTTGCCTTTTGGGAGGTCTGAGGTCTTCTGCCAGCGTTCAGTAGGTGTTCTGTAGGAGTTGTTCCACATGTAGCTGTATTTCAGATGTATTTGTGGGGAGGAAGGTGATCTCCACGTCTTACCCCTCCGCTGTCTTGAAGGCCTCCCCTGAGAGGGCAGTGTCTCTAGCATGATCACAGTCTTCTGGACCACATAGGATGGATGGTGGTTTTAGCACAGTCCTCTCTCACTGGATCTTTCCCTGATCTTCTTGTTAAACTTCTGCTGGGCATGCCTCTATTATATCACACTAGTACCACTGTTAGTCTTCACTGGTCCTTAACTGATTGCTTTACTGCTTTCAGCAAATCCCTGAATCATTAATTGTGCCACAGTGTAATGCAAATACATTTAGGCCCTTCAGGCAGGGCCAGGGGATTTCCAATTTTTAAGGCTTGCACTGGCTCTCCCTGGACAGGACAGAACTTCTATTCCTTGAGCAGGAGCTAGGGGTGGGAGAGATGGAGGATTTTTTCTTCACTCTGTCCTCCCCAACCCAGATCCTCCCTGTGGAGAAGGAGCTGTGTGTATATGTACTTGAGTAGTAGGTAGAGCTTATGCTCTACCCGGCTTCCACAAGCCATCTTCCTCAATATATGTCTCCCAGACCACAGAGTATGGGAGATGGGATATTCATGTTCAATGGATGCCAAATCTACCCAAAAGAGATCTTTTGCACCAGAGAGCTGGGGGGAGTCGATAATAGACATGCTATTGCCAAGACACTGGAAGGGTTCTTCACGGGAGAATGTTGTAGCCCGGAGCTTGAAGTCCATGACCTTCCAATGTTGTTAAAAGTCTCTGTAGACTTTGTGCCATAACTGCTTCTCAATTTATTTTAAGCCCTTTATACAATCTCCGGAAACACTGAATAATTGTCTTTGCTAACTTTGAACATTAAAAGTACATTAAAAGTTTCTCTGGCAGAGAGTTTCATCAAACTTCTCACACTGTTGTTACTGACAGAATGTTTTCAAATGTGAGGTTACTTGATGTTCAACCTACAACTGATCCAACATTTATTTTATCAATAAATATTCAGTGACTAACTTGGATCTATATGATAATTAAACACTCTAGAAATTTAGAATCTTTGTACATGATGGTGAATATTTAGATATTTTGAAACATACAGATTATTTAATTGTTCTTATTGCTTTAGAGATTTATTCTTGTGTTTGTCTGGCTTTTAGTATGAACTGGCCAGGTGGTAACTCTTTGACACTGATAGAACAACAGCTGGGGACAGTGTACAGATTATCTGTATCATTTCAAATCTATTTTTAATTATATAGCAGCAGAATTGACTTTATCCTAATGGTGAGGACTGCCCTAATCCTTCTATGAACATTTCTCCTTTCTCTGGACTTCAGAATTCCAATTACACAGCTCAGGGATAATTCAGAGATCTACAATCTCTATTGTATCAGACCAGGTACTTCCCCATTCAATGTCCCTTTTTGAGATATTGCTCTCAGGGAGCAGAAAACTGTTAATTCAAAAGTAGAGCATTAGTTGATATTTCTTAAAATTGCAGAGTGATATTTTAAAAATCTCCTTAAAGAGAGGAATAACTTGACCAACAAAAAAGAATAAAGTACTTTGGTAGAAAGAGATAAGGAAGTCTAGGAGGCTTAAGGCCTTGCTGGCACTTAAATAAGTCTCCCCTCCTCTCTGTACCTTTGAATATCACTGTAAACATTGATGTTAGCAATTTGCTACATAAAGATAAACAATTGTTATATAGAAAATAGCTCACAAAGACAAAGAAACAAATATTCATTAGATAACTATAGAATGCCAATTCTGATATGATAAATTTTTTAGAAGTATAATACAGTGAAACTCTATTTGAAATTGATGGGATAAAAATTTAGCTATAACACTTTGGCAAAATTAGTTATAGTCTCTGATTTTAAATTTCCTTATAGGAATGGTAAATCTGACTTTGCATCAGGTGGTGCTAAGGATTAGTATAAAGGTATGAAAAGTGTAATCACAATAATTCTCTATCCTTTTTAATTATCAAAACAACATCATGTGAGAGACACTCTTCTCTATTTTGTAGATGAAGAAGCCAAGTTATAAAGAAGTGTTGTGTGCTAGATGGCTTTTACGGGATGGATCCAGAACTTGAGTTGTGTCATTTTTATACCAATTCTTTTGTTATTGTTGTTAAGGTACCCTGAATAGAGAAGTACCATTGTCTGATTATTAGAATATGGGTTCTGAAATATTGTTATAGTCTTAATGTTACTTCTTAACTACAAGTCTTTTAACCTGTTTGAACATTAGTTCTGTGATCATTATTATGAGAAACATAATACTCCCCAGGGATGTTGTGATTCATTCCTGTGAATATGTTTTCTTGTTGATAACACACTATAAAATAGTAATTGGTATAGTTGATTCAGCAAATCAAATGGAATAGGAAACAGTAGATTTATCATGGTTATATTTACATAATATTTAGACTACCTTCTAAAATTATAGGATTTTAATTTAGTAAATTAGATTTTTATTTGCTCCTAAAAATTATAAATCTATGTGCAAGTTAAATAATTCTAAAAATCTATTTGTAAGCATTGCTCTTAGATATATTATTTTTAATGTGGTTTAGTTCAAATTAACACAAAAGGTAAAATTTTTCAGAATTTTCCTGCAAATTTATTCATGTGGATTAGTTTTTCTCAAGAAATCAATGAGATTTCTGTAAATATTTATTCTTTCTAAAGAGCATCTGTTCTTTGGGAGAACATACCAAATAAAAGGTTTGTATATTGAATTGAAAAATATATTTGCATATACTTTATTGAAGTCTTTTGAACCCTGTTAAAGTTCATGTAGAGACAATGCTTTATGTTATTCTACGCATTTATTTATATTTTACATTTTATAAAGCGTTGACTTCTGCCTTCTAAAAGCAGAAGCAGGTTATCAAGAATAATAAATTCTAATTCAGTATAAGGTGAAAATCTTCTCTAAGAGATTGATAATCTTTCAAAAAGATAAGAGATGAAGGGCATAAAAGTGTTTTACTTACCCATAGTCCAGCAATACACTCTGATATTTAGAATTTCATCAAGAGCAAACAACAGTATTTTATGTTAGCACTATAAAAGAGAAATACATCAAGGTCTATAATATTATCATACTCTTATTTTTATTGACCCAAAGACCAAAAAATTAATACTATTCATGTAATCTTTGTAGATATTTGCAATAAAAATCACTTCATATGAATACTGATCAATTTATATTTGAAAATAATCACAATGTCAGCATTTCTGCAAACGTGAGAATATAATTTTGGCTTACCTAATGTCTATCATGAGTAATTTCTATACCTTTCTCTTCTTTATTAAAATTAAAAAAATAAATCCTGCATCTAGATTACTTCTGTAAACATTTATACCAGGTTGCTAATCACAGCAAATTTGCCAGTTCTAATGGGAACTATAGAATTATGGTTTAATCTTACGGATTTGGATTGCAAAAATAAAGGTGTTTGCTCATATATATAAAGCATTGTCTTGAACCTACTTCTTTCGTAAATGTACAACTTTTAATAGAGAAAACTGAGAAATACACTATAGCAAATATTTCTTCTATGACACCAATTATTTGAGTCTTAAAAGGGAGCAAAGTGGAAAGGGCACAGTTTGCAGCCAGAGAAATTACAATTTGAATCCTACCTGTAACTTGTTGAAAGAATGTGGCCTTGATTTAGTGCCCTGATGCTGTTGTAAACACTGAAGAAATACTTATAATGACACTGATGTATTCTTTGAAACCTCCTCTTGGAATCTAGGTAGAAGTCATTAGATTTAGCTTCTTATTTGGTTTCATATATTCTTCTTCTGTTCTGTTCTACATTTTCATTCCTAAGTCTGAAACTCTGCTTTCATTTATTTTTGTCTCTATTCGTATATCTCCCCTATAACTGTTAGGACTATTTCTTTCTATTTGGAATCATGGATCAACAGACACCCATTAAATTGTTCAGGATCCACTGACAGTATGACAATTTATTCAGATATACTTCTTACATTTGTTGGATTTGTGCAGGAGTACAAATTGAGGCTAACATACCATCTGTCTAAGAAATTTAAAGTTATTAGTAAAACTAATAAACTGTTACAATACTTTTTCCTTGTATTATGAAAAATATACCTCCATTTCAACAAAATGAGCAAATATAATGAAAGCTATGATTTTATAAAAGTGAAAGTCTGCAAAATATCAAATGACTGAAAACAACTAATATTGCATTTTTCTTTGTGGTCTGTTGATATACTAGCAATGTTGTTATTAGTAATAAAATAAGAGTATACACAATATATAAATCCTTGCTATTTATTCCATAAAATTCATTTTTTTGCCTATATATCAGCAAATTAATTATATGTTCTAATTATAGTTTTCATACAATCTGTTGATAATAATATAGAGGTTTAAAATTGTAATATGATTCTAAGTATACTAAATTTAAATATATTTACATGAAAAATGAGTACAAGTAATTCTAAAAACTCACAACCTTAAAAAATGCTTCAAACATTTTCAAAATTTTTTTTCTCCAAATATATTCAAAATTGTGCTTTAAAATGGATAGGTAAAATACAAATTATAATGAGTATATATCAACTTTTAAAATCAAAGTTATTTAAGTCAATCTGTTGTTGCTGTATGATATTTGAACATTGTATTAAAACTATTTGGGATTCTAGTTTCTGATCTAAAGAATCTATACCATGCTTTACGTATTATGTGTAGACATTTGTATCCAAATTTAAGAGTAATAATGAATAGCTAATATTGAAAAATTTCTTTACCACCATGGACAATTACCACCATGGGTAATTTGTTGCAAATACTACGGTAATTTGTGAGTATATCAGAAACCATGAATTGGAGTGTAAATGGGTGTAGAACTTTGACACTCAGCATTATGGGGAAGCAATACTCCATATTCAAAAATCCTTTACATTCATTGAATCTGACAGAAGGATATGACAATTCAATTATTTTTTTCCCCTTTTCTTTTCTTTAAGTGTTTTTGATGATCAAATTCTTTCCACTTTAAGAAGAAAATTTTACTATCAGCTGCAGCAAACTTCTCAAAACTTCTAGGTATTTGGAACTTGTTGCCTTTCAAATCAAGAGTACAAGGCAAATGATATGAAAATTTTTTTCTAGAGCTTGAATGTTGTTGGTCATGGAAATGGGTATTTTCAGTCTCCTGGTAGCATCATGTCAACTCAAGGCTCTGAATCCCTAGTGACAGTGGTGCCTGTTATGTCATTTGCTTTGTGTGTTGTGATAAGCAGGGCCATTTATAGGGCTGTTCCTCTAAAGCATAGCACCATGGCAGTAGCCTTCTTCCCTGGGCCTAAGTAGGTATTAGGTACAACAAATTAACTACTGTATTTTTCTCATTTCTTTATGCTTCTGCGTAACAGACACATTTCTGTCATTTCTTCATTTTTATTTATTATCTAGTTTGTTTGGGGCTGGTTATATGCTATAATAGTGGTCTCAAAAATCACTTTTTTGTTTCTATTGTTGTTCACCTGTTTCTGGTGATATATTTCAGATGTACGAATACTCTGAGGACTTCACCTTTTTCTTCTGACCACAGGCTGTGATCACAGTGGTTGCCTTTCTAATTTTCTAAACATGTACAGTGAGGCCATTGGACCAGTGTCTGTGATTTCACTGAATATTTTTCAAGACTTTCTTCATCCCTAAAACTGTCTGGTTTCATGGAGCATCTCAGCTACACTAGCTCTGCTAGACTATCCATCAAACCAACCTGCCCTCAAGTTCAACGTCAATAAGGTTGCTATAAATTCTCATTTGCCCAGGACAGTCCGGGTTTATGCTTGCCTGGAATAATTATGAATGGGGACCCTTTCAGTCTTAAGTTTCCTAGTTTGATGATGTTATGTGGTCACCCTTCATATGGATCTCTGTGATGCCTAAAATCTCCCTGAGTTCTATATTTGCAGTGATCTCCTCATCAAGTCAGGTTTATGTTTTTATCTTGTTCCTCTAATTTCAAGTTGGCTGACATGCTCCCAAACAGAGTAAAACCAAAGCCATTCATTCTTAGAAAACTGGACCCCCTTCCCGTGTTTGTCCTTCAAAACTTTTCCCATATACTGGTTCACAGTTGCTCCTACAAGTTAATTCTGCTAGTTAGACATATTTAACAGTTTCTCACCCAGTATGCATTTTTAATTTCTTTATGCATATTTTTAATACATCTTTATTGGAGTATAATTGCTTCACAATGCTGTGTTAGGTTCTGTTGTTCAACAAAGCGAATCAGCCATATGCATACATATATCCCCATATACCCTCCCTCTTGAGACTCCGTCCCACCCTCCGTATCCCATTCCTCTAGGTCATTGCAAATCACTGAGCTGATCTCCCTGTGCTATGCTGCTGCTTCCCACTAGCTAACTATTTTACATTTGGTAGTGTATATATGTTGATGCTATTCTCACTTCACCCCAGCTTGCCCCCCTGACCATGTCCTCAAGTCCATTCTCTATGTCTACGTCTATATTCCTGTCCTGCTACTAGGTTCATCTATACCATTTTTTTTTTTTTTTTTTTTTTTAGATTCCATATATATGCGTTAGCATACGGTATTTGTTTTTCTCTTTCTGACTTATTTCACTCTGTATGACAGACTCTAGGTCCATCCACCTCACTACAAATAACTCAATTTCATTTCTTTTTATGGCTGAATAATATTCCATTGTATATATGTGCCACATCTTCTTTATCCATTCATCTGTTGATGGACATTTAGGTTGGTTCCATGTCCTGGCTATTGTAAATAGTGCTGCGATGAACATTCTGGTACATGTATCTTTTTGAATTATGGTTTTCTCAGGGTATATGCCCAGTAGTGGGATTGCTGGGTCGTATGGTAGTTCTATTTTTAGTTTTTTAAGGAACCTCCATACTGTTCTCCATAGAGGCTGTATCAATTTATATTCCCACGAACAGTGCAAGAGGGTTCCCTTTTCACCACACACTTTCCAGCATTTATTGTTTCTAGATTTTTTTGATAATGGCCATTCTGACCTGTGTGAGGTGATACCTCATTGTAGTTTGGATTTGCATTTCTCTAATGATTAGTGACGTTGAGCATGTTTTCATGTGCCTCATGGCCATCTGTATGTCTTCTTTGGTGAAATGTCTGTTTAGGTCTTCCGCCTATTTTTTTTTTTTTTAATATATGAAGACAAATTTCTTTTTTTTTCTTTTTTTAATTTCTTTTTTAATTTTTGGTGCCTTGGGTCTTCATTGCTGCACACAGGCTTTCTCTAGTTGCGGCAAGCATTGCGGTGCACAGGCTTCTCACCGCAGCGGCCTCTCCCACTGCAGAGCACAGGCTCCAGGAGTGCGGGCTTCAGTAGTTGCAGCACATGGGCTCAGCAGTTGTGGCTCGTGGGCTCCAGAGCGCAGGCTCAGCCGTTGTGGCACATGGGCTTAGCCGCTCCACGGCATGCGGGATCTTCCCAGACCAGGGCCCGAACCTGTGTCCCCTGCCTTGGCAGGCGGATTCTCAACCACTGTGCTACCAGGGAAGTCCTTCCACCCATTTTTTAATTGAATTGTTTGTTTTTTTAATATTGCGCTCCATGAGCTGTTTGTATAATTTGGAGATTAATCCTTTGTCTGTTTTTTCATTTGCAAATATTTTCTCCCATTCTGAGTGTTGTCTTTTCATCCTAAAACCAAAGGATCGGTTTTAGCTCTTCTCTAAATGTTTGATAGAATTCACCTGTGAAGCCCTCTGCTTCTGGACTTTTGTTTGTTGGAAGATTTTTAATTCCAGTTTCAATTTCATTACTTGTGATAAGTCTGTCTATATTTTCAAATTCTTCCTAGTTCAGTTTTGGAAAAGTGTACCTTTCCAAGAATTTGTCCATTTCTTCGTGGTTGTCCATTTTATTGGCATATAGTTGTTTGTAGTAGTCTCTTATAATCCTGTGTATTTCTGCAGTGTCAGTTGTATTTTCTCCTTTTTCATTTCTCATTTTATTGATGTATGTCCTCTCCCTTTTTTGTTGATAAGTCTGGCTATGGGTTTATCAATTTTGTTTATCTTCTCAAAGAACCAGCTTTTATTTTTATTGATCTTTGCTATTGTTTTCTTCATTTCTATATCATTTATTTGTGCTCTGATATTTATGATTTCTTTCCTTCTACTGACTTTGGGTTTTCTTTGTTCTTTCTCTAGTTGCTTTAGGTGTAGTGTTAGATTGTTTATTTGAGATTTTTCTTGTTTCTTGAGGTGAGATTGAATTGCTATAAACTTCCCTCTTAGAACTGCTTTTGCTGCATCCCATAGGTTTTGGGTCGTCGTGTTTTCATTGTCATTTGTTTCTATGTATTTTTTAATTTCTTCTTTGATTTCTTCAGTGATCTCTTGGTTATTTAGTAGCATACTGTTTAACCTCCATGTAGTTGTGTTTTTTACAGTTTTTTTCGTGTAATTAATTTCCAATCTCATAGCATTGTGGTCAGAAAAGATGATTGATCTGATTTCAATTTTCTTAACTTTTCTGAGGCTTGTTTTGTGATCCAAGATGTGATCTCTCCTGGAGAATGTTCCATTTGCATTTGAGAAGAAGGTGTATTCTGCCACTTTTGGGTGGGATGTTCTATAAGTATCAATTAAATCTCTCTGGTGTATTATGTCATTTCAAGCTTGTGTTTCCTTATTTATTTTCTGTTTGGATGATCTGTCTATTGGTGTAAGTGGGGTATTAAAGTCCCCTACTATTATTGTGTTACTGTCTATTTCCCCTTTCATGGTTTTTAGCATTTGCCTTACGTATTGAGGTGCTCCTATGCTGGGTGAATAAACATTTATAATTGTTATATTTTCTTCTTATATTGATCCCTTGATCATTATGTAGTATCCTTCGTTATCTCTTGTAACAGTCTTCATTTTAAAGTCTATTTCATCTGCTAGAGTATTGTTACTTCAGCTTTCTTCTGATCTCCATTTGTATAGAGTATCTTTTTCCATCCCTTCACTTTCAGTCTGTATGTGTCCCTAGGTCTGAAGTGGGTCTCTTGTAGACAGCATGTATACGGGTTTTGTTTTTGTATCCATTCAGCCAGTCTGTGTCTTTTGGTTGGGGCATTTAATCCATTTACATTCAAGGTTATTATCGATATATATGTTCCTATTACCATTTTCTTAATTGTTTTGGGTTTGTTTTTGTGGGTCTTTTTCTTCCCTTGTGTTTCCTGCCCAGGGAATTTCCTTTAGCATTTGTCGTAAAGCTGGTTTGGTGGTGCTGAATTCTGTTAGCTTTTGCTTGTCTGCAAAGCTTTTGATTTCTCCATTGAATCTGAATGAGATTCTTGCTGGGTAGAGTAATCTTGGTGGTAGGTTTTTCTCTTTCATCACTTTAAGTATATCTTGCTACTCCCTTCTGGCCTGCAGATTTTCTGCTGAAAAATCAGCTGATAATCTTATGGGGATTCCTTTGTATGTTATTTTTTGGTTTTCCCTTGTTGCTTTTTTTTTTTTTTTAAAGAATTTATTTATTTATTGGCTGTGTTGGGTCTTCATTGCTGCCCGCGGGCTTTCTCTAGTTGCGGCAAGCAGGGGCAACTCTTCATTGCAGTGTGTGGGCTTCTCATTGCAGTGGCTTCTCTTGTTGGAGAGCATGGGCTCTAGGTGCATGGGCTTCAGTAGTTGTGGCTCGCGGGCTCTAGAGCGCAGGCTCAGTAGTTGTGGTGCATGGGCTAGTTGCTCCACAGCATGTGGGATTTTCCCAGACCAGGGCTTGAATCCATGTCTTTTGCATTGGCAGGCAGATTCTTAACCACTGCGCCACCAGGGAAGCCCCCCTTGTTGCTTTTAATATTTTTTCTTTAAATTTAATTTTTGTTAGTTGGTTAATATGCGTCTTGGTGTGTTTCTCCTAGGGTTTATCCTGTGTCGGACTCTCTGCACTTCCTGGACTTGGGTGAATATTTTCTTTCCCATGTTAGGTAAGTTTTCCACTATAATCTCTTCAAATATTTTCTCAGACCCATTCTTTTTCTCTTCTTCTTTTGGGATCACTATAATTCGAATGTTGGTGAGTGTAGCATTGTCCCAGAGGTCTCCAAGATTGTCTTCAATTCTTTTTGTTCTTTTTTCTTTATTCTGCTCCTCACCAGTTATTTCCACCATTTTGTCTTCCAGCTCACTTACTCGTTCTTTTGCCTCAGTTATTTTGTTATTGATTCCTTCTAGTGTATTTTTCATTTCAGTTATTTTGTTTTCGTCTCTGTTTTTTCTTTAGTTCTTCTAGCTCTCTGTTAAACATTTCTTGTATTTTCTTAGTCTGTGCCTCCATTCTATTTCCAAGATTCTGGATCATCTTTACTATCATTACTCTGAATTCTTTTTCTGGTAGATTACCTGTTTCCTCTTCATTTATTTGGTCTTCTAGGTTTTTACCTTGCTCCTTGCCATTTTCTAGGATCTGTGAACATGCCATGGCCTGCTTTCATATTTTTCTTATAATTATAAGAGAAAAATAATAACTTTAAGTCAAATTTTTGCTTAGGGCACTTTTATTTCAGAGAAACTCATTTTTAAAAAGTCTTTCCCCATTTTCTCTTTCAAAAAGTTCCTTCGTTTTCAGTTATGTGGAAGGTGAAATGTTTGTGGTTTAAATGCAAATATTGTAGCTCAAATTCAAACACTGTGACTGCTTTTGCAGTGGATGGCAAAACAAAAACAAAACAAAACAGAACACACATACACATTATTTAACGCTTATAAATGAGTTCCATTCTAAGGCACTTCTGGATTCAAGTTCTTTGAGGTGTCCATTTACAGATAAGTAGACCTCATATTTTAATGTTCTCTAAATTGAACATGACCATAAAATACTAATCTTTCTAAATGTCCCTTTGATTTGTGTGCAATCACCATTTTCTTTTTAGTTTCTCTTATTGAAAAATTAGATGAAAACAAAACAAAACTAAAAGTTACAATTTTTGAATCTTCTCCTTCCTTCATCTCCCTCCTGATGATTGTTTAATTGAATTTTTTATTCTTAAGCTTAGCATAAAGAGAAGTGTAAAAAGCATAAATAAGTAACCACAATGGTAAGTTTGTGATAACTAAGAGATCAAGGAAGGGACTTTCCCACTGAAGGGACCTCAGAAGTCTTCTTAGGCCACTTTCCTCCTCCACAAAGGGAACCACAGTACCAATCTCTAAAGAAGAGTTTTGTTGGTCTTTGAATTTTTAAGTGTCATTATTCATTATGCATTCTTTTCTGTCTGACTTCTTTCTCTTAATATTTGTGCCCATAATCCATGTTGTACAAGCATTATATAATTTGTTTTATTCTATATAGTATTTGATTATGCAAATATTTCACAATTTACTTGTCTTTCTACTGATGATGGACATTATTACTTTAGAGTTTTGCTGTATTACGAACAGCACTCTTTATATAAGATTAGCTAGTTCAGACAAAAGATAAACCTAATTCTAGCACAATGTAGTTTGGAGAATAGATACTTGTATTTCTATTGAATAAATGCCCAAGCATGGAATTGCAGGGTTATAGGGTATGTGCTCATTTATAGCCTTAGGAGATAGGATAGTATAAAAGAATTCCAGAGCAGACATAGGTATTCTCACCCAACAGCAGTGTATGCTATTTACTCTCCATTTTGGTTACTTCTTCTTTTCTTTCTTTCTTTCTCTCTTTCTCCTTTTCTTCCTTCTTCTTTTTTTTTTTTTAACAGATGTATTCAAGTACAATTGATGACAATAAACTCATGTGTGGCGGGGGCGGGTGTACAATTTGATGAGTTTTGGCACACACATATGCTCATGAAACCATTTCAAAATCAAAAATAGCAAACATTTTCCTTAACCTCAAATGCTTCCTTTTGTCGCTTTTAAATTTTTCCCTCCTTCCACCCCCAGTCTTGGATAACTTCTGATCTGCTTTTTGTCACTACAGATTGTATTTTTGTATTTTGTACATTTGGTTATTTCTTCTGTGAGGTATCATTTGCTCATTTTTCTATCGTTATCTGTCTTTTCTCTCATTGCTTTGTAAAGATTCTGTATGTTTTTAATATTTGCCTTTTGTCAAATGCATGTGTTACAAATAGTTCCCCACCAAGGTAATATCTGCTTTTATATTTGTTATGGGTATTCTGTTTCTTCCAGGGTATATATTGATATGACATGGGTTATTAGCTGCAACATTATATTCCAGGTATTAAGGCTGAAACATTTTAATTTTTGGTAAACATTCTGTAAGCTAACTTGATAATACAAAATCAAAGGATACACCACTTTTGAGCCACAAGCTTTATTAAGATGTAATTAAAAAAAAAGAAGGCATTAGTTCATCTACTTTTTCTAGTATGCCACATTATAAAGCCTTTTCCTTCAATGGAATTGAATTCACCCTTTAAATATCATACTGACAATTATTTTTTTTAGAGACAGATTTATCATGATGCATACATTTTAGGACCTCACACTTATATGGGCCCTTTCCAAGGTCCAAATATTTATTTATATCTTTATAAATACATTTAAAATTTTATTTCTCTTAAAAAGTGCCTCCATATATGTAAGCTTCAGGCGTGAGAAAACCTGGGTGTGATGCAGATCATCTTATGACATTTCTAGTTGCTTTTCCCCACAAATAATAGTAAAAACCAAAACTATCTACATGCTTAAACCCTTCACTACTCATGAAGTTACTATAACACAGCAGGTAAGGTAGTGAGAGCCGAGTCATTAATTGACTGATGGCATACACTAGAGCTTTCTAATGAGGGAAATAGTAAGTAGAAATGGCCATAATTAGTTCTAGTAATGAAAATTAATAAATTTCAAGTCAGCTAAATCAGAAGCACTATTACATTTTACCAAATGTATAAACTTCCAGAATATGGAGAGTTTTAATATTTTTCCCCACTGAGCAATTTTGATAAATCATGTGTCTTGAATGGGAAAGTGTATCTTTCTGACTTCTGCAACATTTCATACTATAGATATTTAGAGAAATTTAATGAATTAAGCTGTTCATAATTAAATATTCAACCTACAGGGATCTTCTAATCGGTTCCATATATCTTAAGAACAAATCGCCCATTGGAAATAATTGTAACCTGAATGGATAGCCAATATTACATAAACCCTTACACATGAAAGTAAAATCCTTGAGAAGCAATATTATACCTAAATTTGCACTGTTCAGGAGCAGCAAAAGAATCAATTCACCTTTCTGAGTGGAACACAAGAATTCTTTCCAAGAACTGCTTATTGTGACACATTCATATAATTAATGTTTTATAAAGGAAATTTCACAGCAGACACTTGAGGCTATGCAGTTTTATTATCTCTGGATACAATATACCGCATTCTCTGCTTATTACTTTAAATTTTAGGTCTTGTTGTAGTGCAGAATATTACCTTGAAGCAATAAACAGTTGTATACCGATTACATAA
Source organism: Eubalaena glacialis (assembly GCF_028564815.1). Classification (NCBI taxonomy): domain Eukaryota; kingdom Metazoa; phylum Chordata; class Mammalia; order Artiodactyla; family Balaenidae; genus Eubalaena; species Eubalaena glacialis. Next base: position 12,831,695 of record NC_083718.1, on the reverse strand, counting down.
ATCTTAAATCCCCATGATCAACCACTTTCTGGTTTTGGTTTTGTTTTCTTATCTTATTTTCTAAAGCTTTGGTCACACTTGGCATTTCTCTCTCCCTTCTGAAGGTCTGTTGGTCTCACTGTCATGACTTTTCTCACTTCTGGCTCCTTTCTTTCCATTCCCCTTGTTTATCTCCTTATCAACTAACACCCCTAACTTGTGGCTCTGTCCACGTCTCTTTTATTTGTGTTTCACAATATTCACTGATATTTCCCTGATGTATCAACTTCCTCTATTCTTGAGAACAAAGCAACAGCGGTAGCATCATGTGTTGTATTCTTACATTTTTCAAACCTAAACCTTCCACAATCTGAATTCAGCTTGCCTTTCAAAAATTATCTTCCATTGCTGCTACCCGTAATCCTGTAGTCACTAAGTATCTCTGGCATGTTTTCTGAATTCTGAGATTTTCACTTATACAAATGTTAATTAATTCACTCTTAGGATTCTGTTCTTTTACTGGAATCCTTTAAGGTCTGGCTTATCCCCCACTTCCTTCTTGATCTCTACCCCAGTTACCCTAGCTCTGAGGGAGGGCTTCCTTATAACTACTATAGGACTTTTAAAGATAAAAATGATAGTCCAGTTTGTGTCTTAATGTCTGTGTCTAATTCTAACAATTAAAAATAATCCACTCAAACAATAAAATAAATATTGTTTAAAAAATTGTTCTGTGTATAACAATCGGCAAGGTATGGAAAGTGGTATTTGGCTCAGGGTGTTGGCAAAGGGATGAGTTTAATTTTTTAACTTCTTCTCATTGTAGGTTAGGAGATGCTGGGGTTAATATCAAACCTCATAAATAGATAACAGTGAGAAAAGCCAAAAAGATAAATCTCAGTTACACACTAAATAAGTTCCAAGGGCAAAGCAGAAAAACCTAGATCAGTGCACAAATCTAAAAAGCAGAGTAAAACTGCAGGCAATACTCGAGGTCAGGAAAAGATAGGATTGGTTAAGCTTGATGAAGTGTAGGGATGAACCTAGGAGGAGACTGGCACTCTTGTGATATAAAAGGGTTTATCACATTTGCTACATAGTTCTTTGAAGTATTTGAAGTACATAACATTAGAAGTACTAGTTGGATGCATTTCTCCAGGCATAAAGAACAGATGCTAGCAGAACATACATATGCGAACATTAGCATAAAATAATTATTGATATAAAAACATATGCAACTAAACATAGTTCACACTTTTGCAAATTAAATGTGAGACATTATAATTTCCAGAAAATCTCCCTAGCGGCATCTGTTTGCTTTTGACAAGACAGAAAACTTAAGAAGCCCTCTCAAGTCTCTGTTGACGGCAAGATGAATTCCAGACCAACTATAATCATAAAATGTCCCCCCAACATATTCAGAAAGAAGAGTAACTTATCAAGAATCACATGCCAACTCCTATGCTAAATAACTTCACATGTATTTCATTATTTAATACACAGAAAACATCATGATATATTGTAGAGAACAGTCACTCATTCCACAAAATGTTTTTCATATATAATTATTCAAATACAATAATGATAATTATACTCCTTGTGGTAGTTTTTTTTGGGGGGGGGGAAACTGCCTTTAATGACATCTGGAATGGCAGAGGACCCTTTCCCAAGAGAAACAACCATAATCAGTGGAAATTATTTTTTTTTTTTTTTTTATTTTTTTTAAACATCTTTATTGAAGTATAATTGCTTTACAATGATGTGTTAGCTTCTGCTTTATAACAAAGTGAATCAGTTATACATATATGTATGTTCCCATATCTCTTCCCTCTTGCATCTCCCTCCCTCCCACCCTCCCTATCCCACCCCTCTAGGTGGTCACAAAGCACCGAGCTGATCTCCCTGTGCTATGCGGCTGCTTCCCACTAGCTATCTATTTTACATTTGGTAGTGTATATATGTCCATGACACTCTCTCACCCTGTCACATCTCACCCCTCCCCCTCCCCATATCCTCAAGTCCATTCTCTAGTAGGTCTGTGTCTTTATTCCCATCTTGCCACTAGGTTCTTCATGACCTTTTTTTTTTTTTCCTTAGATTCCATATATATGTGTTAGCATACTGTATTTGTTTTTCTCTTTCTGACTTACTTCACTCTGTATGACAGACTCTAACTCCATCCACCTCATTACAAACACCTCCATTTCATTTCTTTTTATGGCTGAGTAATATTCCATTGTATATATGTGCCACATCTTCTTTATCCATTCATCCGATGATGGACACCTAGGTTGCTTCCATGTCCTGGCTATTGTAAACAGAGCTGCAATGAATATTTTGGTACATGACTCTTTCTGAATTATGGTTTTCTCAGGGTATATGCCCAGTAGTGGGATTGCTGGGTCGTATGGTAGTTCTATTTTTAGTTTTTTAAGGAACCTCCATACTGTTCTCCATAGTGGCTGTATCAATTTACATTCCCACCAACAGTGCAAGAGTGTTCCCTTTTCTCCACACCCTCTCCAGCATTTATTGTTTCTAGATTTTTTGATGATGGCCATTCTGACCGGTGTGAGATGATACCTCATTGTAGTTTTGATTTGCATTTCTCTAATGATTAATGATGTTGAGCATTCTTTCATGTGTCTGTTGGCAATCTGTATATCTTCTTTGGAGAAATGTCTATTTAGGTCTTCTGCCCATTTTTGGATTGGGTTGCTTGTTTTTTTGATATTGAGCTGCATGAGCTGCTTGTAAATCTTGGAGATTAATCCTTTGTCAGTTGCTTCATTTGCAAATATTTTCTCCCATTCTGAGGGTTGTCTTTTGGTCTTGTTTATGGTTTCCTTTGCTGTGCAAAAGCTTTTAAGTTTCATTAGGTCCCATTTGTTTATTTGTATTTTTATTTCCATTTCTCTAGGACCTGGGTCAAAAAGGATCTTGCTGTGATTTATGTCATAGAGTGTTCTGCCTATGTTTTCCTCTAAGAGTTTGATAGTGTCTGGCCTTACACTTAGGTCTTTAATCCATTTTGAGTTTATTTTTGTGTATGGTGTCAGGGAGTGTTCTAATTTCATACTTTTACATGTACCTGTCCAATTTTCCCAGCACCACTTATTGAAGAGGCTGTCTTTTTCCACTGTATATGCTTGCCTCCTTTATCAAAGATAAGGTGACCATATGTGCATGGGTTTATCTCTGGGCTTTCTATCCTGTTCCATTGATCTATATTTCTGTTTTTGTGCCAGTACCAAACTGTCTTGATTACTGTAGCTTTGTAATATAGTCTGAAGTCAGGGAGCCTGATTCCTCCAGCTCCATTTTTCGTTCTCAAGATTGCTTTGGCTATTCGGGGTCTTTTGTGTTTCCATACAAATTGTGAAATTTTTTGTTCTAGTTCTGTGAAAAATGCCAGTGGTAGTTTGATAGGGATTGCATTGAATCTGTAGATTGCTTTGGGTAGCAGAGTCATTTTCACAATGTTGATTCTTCCAATCCAAGAACATGGTATATCTCTCCATCTATTTGTATCATCTTTAATTTCTTTCATCAGTGTCCTATAATTTTCTGCATACAGGTCTTTTGTCTCCTTAGGTAGGTTTATTCCTAAATATTTTATTCTTTTTGTTGCAATGGTAAACGGGAGTGTTTTCTTAATTTCACTTTCAGATTTTTCATCATTAGTATACAGGAATGCAAGAGATTTCTGTGCATTAATTTTGTATCCTGCTACTTTACCAAATTCATTGATTAGCTCTAGTAGTTTTCTGGTAGCATCTTTAGGATTCTCTATGTATAGTATCATGTCATCTGCAAACAGTGACAGCTTTACTTCTTCTTTTCCGATTTGGATTCCTTTTATTTCTTTTTCTTCTCTGATTGCTGTGGCTAACACTTCCAAAACTATGTTGAATAATAGTGGTGAGAGTGGGCAACCTTGTCTTGTTCCTGATCTTAGTGGAAATGGTTTCAGTTTTTCACCATTGAGGACAATGTTGGCTGTGGGTTTGTCATATACGGCCTTTATTATGTTGAGGAAAGTTCCCTCTATGCCTACTTTCTGCAGGACTTTTATCATAAATGGGTGTTGAATTTTGTCGAAAGCTTTCTCTGCATCTATTGAGATGATCATATGGTTTTTCTCCTTCAATTTGTTAATATGATGTATCACGTTGATTGATTTGCGTATATTGAAGAATCCTTGCATTCCTGGAATAAACCCCACTTGATCATGGTGTATAATCCTTTTAATGTGCTGTTGGATTCTGTTTGCTAGTATTTTGTTGAGGATTTTTGCATCTATGTTCATCAGTGATATTGGCCTGTAGTTTTCTTTCTTTGTGACATCTTTGTCTGGTTTTGGTATCAGGGTGATGGTGGCCTCATAGAATGAGTTGGGGAGTGTTCCTCCCTCTGCAATATTTTGGAAGAGTTTGAGAAGGATAGGTGTTAGCTCTTCTCTAAATGTTTGATAGAATTCGTCTGTGAAGCCATCTGGTCCTGGGCTTTTGTGTGTTGGAAGATTTTTAATCACAGTTTCAATTTCAGTGCTTGTGATTGGTCTGTTCACATTTTCTATTTCTTCCTGGTTCAGTCTTGGCAGGTTGTGCATTTCTAAGAATCTGTCCATTTCTTCCAGGTTGTCCATTTTATTGGCATAGAGTTGCTTGTAGTAATCCCTCATGATCGTTTGTATTTCTGCAGTGTCAGTGGTTACTTCTCCTTTTTCATTTCTAATTCTATTAATTTGAGTCTTCTCCCTTTTTCTCTTGATGAGTCTGGCTAATGGTTTATCAATTTTGTTTATCTTCTCAAAGAACCAGCTTTTAGTTTCATTGATTTTTGCTATTGTTTCCTTCATTTCTTTTTCATTTATTTCTGATCTGATCTTTATGATTTCTTTCCTTCTGCCAGCTTTGGGGTTTTTTTGTTCTTCTTTCTCTAATTGCTTTAGGTGCAAGGTTAGGTTGTTTATTCGAGATGTTTCCTGTTTCTTGATGTAGGCTTGTATTGCTATAAACTTCCCTCTTAGAACTGCTTTTGCTGCATCCCATAGGTTTTGGATCATCGTGTCTCCATTGTCATTTCTTTCTAGATATTTTTTGATTTCTTCAGTGATCACTTCGTTATTAAGTAGTGTATTGTGTAGCCTCCATGTGTTTGTATTTTTTACAGATCTTTTCCTGTAATTGATATCTAGTCTCATAGCGTTGTGGTCGGAAAAGATACTTGATACGATTTCAATTTTTTTAAATTTACCAAGGCTTGATTTGTGACCCAAGATATGATCTATCCTGGAGAATGTTCCATGAGCACTTGAGAAAAATGTGTATTCTGTTGTTTTTGGGTGGAATGTCCTATAAATATCAATTAAGTCCATCTTGTTTAATGTATCATTTAAAGCTTGTGTTTCCTTATTGATTTTCATTTTGGATGAAAATGTCATTATGACAACCATAATCAGTGGAAATTATTTTTAAAAAACAAAACACTTAAAGCCTCTGAATATTACCCTAAAGACATACAACCAGAAGAATGTTTTATAGAAAAAAAGAAATTTGCTAAATACTGGTAAGAATATCCAGAGACTGTGGCACTTGAGCCACAAAGCTCTCCCAACCTGACCAGCTCAATATGACAGCATCACTACAGGTGGGTGTGGCCAAGATCGCAGGGCTCTCCTTCCCTCCAGATCCCAGCCTCGGGCTACAGTATCTCTCCAGGAGATGGAGGATATTCAGCGTCTCCTGTCCTCCTCAGCTCTGTGCTGCAGGAGCTCTCTTACAGGCAGTAGACAGGGAGAGATCTGGGGCTCCCTTTCCCCATCTATCCCCAATTCCTATGGTGGAGTTTCTATTCCAGGGACTGTGGCCTCAGAATAGAGTCCTGACATCCCTGCTTAACATTATTCACAGGGTAAAGGTTTTATGCCCTAGAGGCAAGCTCAGAGGATCATGAGCTACTGCCCTTGCCCAGAGCCCTGCTTGTACACGAGAGATTTCCTTCTGAGGTCAGGCCACTGTCTCTGCCCTTATCCCAACTGCACAGCAGTGGTGCAGGAGATTGACCTAAGGGGAGAGGAAGGCAGTAAGAACTAAGAGCTGTGAGACTCTCCCCAAGGGGACAGGCTGAATTTGGAACAGAGCGTGGGGAAGTTTAAGCATAAGGCCACTTGAAAACAGTGGAAATTTGGGTAGGAAACATTAAGAAGAGTCTGGTAACAACAGACTAGAGCAACAATCTAAACTTCGACTAACTAATATTTTAACAGAGAGAATCAGGCAGAAAGACAGCTGAGGGGAGCCTCCTTGGGGCCAGATTAAACCTCAGAAAAAATGGCCTTAAAGACGATTCCATTTTTTTAAAATAAAGTTTTTGCCCCTCCCTCTCTTCCTTCCTTTCTAGCTTTTTTTCTTCTTTAAATGTAAAAAACACCTTGGTAAAGCAGAGACACACACACGCAGGGCAGGTGGAAGGGCTGCATGTAAGGACTTGCCTTGGCTGCTGCCACTCTGTAACTTAATAGTTATAAACCTCAACTGAAGAGGTTTGACTGAGGCAGTAAGTCAGGCCCTCCAGAGTCACTGGCTGGGAAGGTTCCAGAACCTCTGGCTGGTTCAGATCTCATAATGCCCCGGGGGCTGAGCTTACAGCAGTGGTGCAGTAGGGGCCCCTGAGCAGTGATAGTGAACACTGAGCCAATTGCTGAGTGGTGCCAACCTGGGCACTGATTGGCTCACCCAGCCCATCAGTGTACCGGGTGGGGCGGATGCAACTGATGTAAGCTGTGTTCACAACAAAATACTAGAATAGTCAACTCATCAGCATATAAAAAGCATTATACACCATAACAAAATCGGGGTTATCCCAGGAATGCAATGAAATAAATTGTGATACGTCATATTAATTGAATAAATAAAAACAACTACATGATAATCTCAATAGATGCAGAAAAAAATTTTGACAAATTTAAACACCCTTTCATGACAAAAATACTCAGTAAGTTAGGAGTAAATGGAAACTTTCTCAACATGATAAAAAGATATCTATGAAAATACCACAGCTAACATTATAGTTAAAGGTGAGAGAAGAAGACTAAACACTTTGAAAGCAAGAAACAGACAGATAAAGGCAAGACATTTGACCCTTACAAGGTGCTCTTACATTGAAATTAAATCACTAAGAATAGCTGATACAAAAAATGCACAATTGGCATCTACATGCTCACATAGTTTCTTTTATCAGCTATACAAACGGTTTGTTAAATGCCAGCCAAATAAATTATGCATATTAATCCACATTAAATAAAATGTGTATGTGTAAGTTTTCTGAGAAAAGTAAAATTGTGTAAAATATAAACATTATAATTTTTTAATCATATAGGCTGTATGCATATGCATTTATGGTTATTTTTAATTTCAGAGTACAATGTTTTCCATACCTAACCAGTTCTTGCTATAAGAACTAGTTACTTGACATATTATAGGCAGTAATGACTAGTAGTAATGGTATAACATTGAAGATGATATAAAAGATTCTCTTAAGAAAATTTGCAAACATCAAAGTGTGACAGAAATATTACTATGTATTTTTTTTTAAATTTTGTTATTTATTTATTTATTTAATTTTTGGCTGTGTTGGGTCTTCGTTTCTGTGCGAGGGCTTTCTCTAGTTGAGGCAAGTGGGGGCCACTCTTCATAGCGGTGCGCGGGCCGCTCCCTATCGCGGCCTCTCTTGTTGCGGAGCATAGGCTCCAGACGCGCAGGCTCAGCAGTTGTGGCTCACGGGCCTAGTTGCTCCGCGGCATGCGGGATCTTCCCAGACCAGGGCTCGAACCCGTGTCCCCTGCATTGGCAGGCAGACTCTCAACCACTGCGCCACCAGGGAAGCCCCACTATGTATTTTTAAAATAAAAAAAACTTACACATAGATCATGTGAGTATAAATATCCATGTTGATTCCATGTTGATTCTGTTGTTGAAGAAATTATCACTGTTCTACTTAAGAAATATATTGCTAGAACCATGTTCTTCTCTAGGAAGAAAAGGAGAATGATTTGTTAATAGGTGGGGGGTAATTTTCCCTGATATTTATTAATAAAGCTTTTCTCTAAAGTAATGAATTAAGAATCTGAGACTATTTCATAGTAAACATCTTTGTTATCAGCTCCAAAGCAAACTGTATATGGTAGCCCCGTTGAAAGATTTCTCTAATTCTATATACGTGGCTTTTACAACCCTAATTTTCCCCTGAATTTGTTTTTCCTTGAGTATCAAGCTTCTTGAATCTTCTACTATTGAGAATATTTCTTACTAAAGTAATTATAATAATTACTAATTTGATAAAAACTATACATTTTAGGATGCTAAGTTAAGAATTATTGTATATCATTAGTTTATTCAATATAATTAATTGTATTTGCATAAATACAAAAAAGTGAAAATGAGAAAAACATAATTGGAAAGCATTAAGTGCAGCTGTGTATTTAATGCAAGGTTTTTTTATGGCTATTTCTAGTCTAAGTGGGAAATAGTATATAAAAAATACCACCTGTGCATACAAAAGAATTTTAATAACTAAAATAAATGACATTTTCCATATATTTGCAAGTGATTTTTTCTGGTTTTCTAAAATATATTAAGATAACCCAAAATTATGAAATTATAATCCAAGCTCCATAGCCCAAGATATGAGCATGTTATGTTTTTAAGCAGAGCAAGAATACCTATTTTTTTTAGTTTATGCTCAAAGTATTATTTTTTGCTCTGGCTTATGCTCTAACACTTGAATCATATTAATTATAGGTTTGCTAGACCTAATTTTACAAGAAAAAGTATAATTAAAATCAGTATTTTCCTCCAATTTTCTTTTTTTTTTTTTTAACACATATATGAAGTTATTAGGCAGTTACAATCTGAGTGTGGGCTGGGCATCAGTAATATCATTGCATCAATGCTGAACCTCCAGTGGAATTCCCTGGCGGTCCAGTGCTTAGGACTCTGTGCTTTCACTGCCGTGGGCCTGGGTTCAATCTGTGGTGGGGAACTAAGGTCCTGTGATGGTGGGGGGCGGGGTCTGGTCCTCAGCTGGTCCCAGCAGCATCTGATTATATTGGCTCCAACAGAACTTTAAGGGCCATCAAGGACCCTCCCAAGACAACACCCAGGGACCCTCCCAGCCAGCAGGAAGGTCACACCTAGCCCTGGAGCAAGCAGGTTGTTGAGTCAGTGTGTGGGAGGGTCCCAGATCTTATCAGCAGCCCAGGAGGGTCCCAGCTTAGCCAGTGGGGAGAGGTGCAGCCGTGAGGACCTCTTAGAATCATCCTTCCCTGGTTTCAGGACTTAACGAAGCTCAGGTTCTTCATGTCTCATCGTAGAAAGAATTCAGTGTGAGACAAAGTAATGGGTAAGAAGTGGATTTATTTAGAGTGAAACACACTCCACAGAGTGTGGGCCATCTCAGAAGGTGAGAAAGGCCTCTTATGTTGTTTTTAATGTATAGAATATGGATTGCTATAGACTGAATGTGTATGTTCTCCTGAAAATTCATATGTTGAAACTCTACCCCCCATGTAATGGAATGAGGAGATGGGACTTGTGGGAGGTAACTAGGATTAGATGAGGTAGTGAGGGTGGAGCCCTCATGAATGTGATTAGTGCCCTTATAAGAGTCAGGAGAGAGCCTGATTCTTCTCCCTACTCTCTACCATGTGAGGATACAAGAAGTCATCAATCTGCATTCTGGAAGAGGGTCCTCACCAGAATCTGACAATGCTGGCAGCTCGATATCCAATTTCCAGCCCCCAAAAATGTGAGATATAAATTTCCGTTGTTTATAAACCACTCAGTCTACTTATATTTTATAGTAGTGTGAACTGACTGAAATAGTGCCTTTCAAAAATAATACTCTTGTAAAGTCCTCAAGTAGAGGGTTAACAATTCAGTTCTAAGTATTTAAATTTCTCTTTAAACTGTATTTTTTCTGGCTCCACCACTTAGTTATTGTGTGACCTTGGTCAAATTATGTTTCCCGTTCCTCAGTCACCTCATTTAGACACTATTTTAGACCAACGACAGAGTTTCAGAGCTTGGGTTATGGAGCCTGACTGCTGCACAAGTACCTAAGAACTCACAGGTAACTTGACTAATTTGAGTGTGTGCATGTGTGTGTGAGTGTGTGGGTTACTCATCAGCTTGGGCAGTTTGTGGGGATTTGTGAGACACACACTTAGAAAAGTTTGTCTTCTATACAAAAGATTACATTAATAACCGTGTTTTTGGTATGTTTAAGTTTCTTGAAATGCTCTTGTGATCTCAGCTGACATTTTTGCTAGAGTTAAATTGTAGAAAAATTATGTGACAGAATAAACTCATGCTTCAATAACTAAAACTTACAAGTTTGCTTAAATGGAAATTTTAAAATCTATAGGAATTTAAATACTAATTTTGTGAAAAGACAGCTTTTATTGGAGCACATTCATCTACTTGCATTTTTTTTTTAGCAGACTTTTCAGTTCTGGAGGACTTTTATTCATCTATGTGCATTCAATACATTGTGTGTTTAGTATCAGTAAAGTTTTCTCCAAACCGACTGTCAGGTGATATGAATTTCAAATGAACTCAGCTTTCAATATGTCAATCACAGTAATAAAGAAAAGCAAAATTCTTCAAAACTGGGAAGCATCACAGTGGTATGTTCAAGATATTAACACTGAGACTAGGTTTATTTGTTAATTTTATTCTGTCTATTACCTTTGTCATTTCTTACCTAACCATTGGGACCCAATATAAAAGACATTTTTCAAATATATGGTTGATGGATAGTTAGATCATTTATGACAGTAGCTGATAGGCCAAGAAGTAACATGGTAAAAGAACACTCATTTTCAGAAATTGCTGTAGCATAATGATGTTGTTGTAGTATCCCAAAGTGTAAGAAAACTATTGCTATGATTAGCATTCCATATCATTTTAAATGCATGATGACACAAGTTTTTCGGAATATGCTAGGTAAGGAGAATTTCAAAGCACTTCCTGATTTTTAACTCAACTTTTAAATTTTTACAAGTTCAATAAACATTTAAAAAATGATCCTAAATAATTTTGTCTGATAATAGAGTATTGTCTGATGTCTTCAGGCAAATTTGATTAGCAGTTGCTTCATGCTGATCTTGATAAATCATCACATTCAAACAGATGTGCTTTTCAATAATCCTAAATTTAAATTCTTTCAGTTCTTTTTATCCTCCTAAAGTGTGTATGCTCTTCAGAAGCATTCAATTTCATATCAACAAAAATATTTAAATGCATAAGTTAAAGAGGGTTCCTTTTAAATAAGCATTCTAAACTACTATGAGGCTAATTTTGAATGAGAAATGCTGCACTTTTGAAGAATAGCTATATCATTAATCTGTAATCAGCCATTGACATATTCATTTGTTCAAGAGACCAGCTGTTGGTAGGACAATTTTCATAAAATTAAGAAATCAATGTTATAACCATATGCAGTGTTTGATTTGATAAAGAGTAGAATTAGTAATAAAACTAGAGTGTAGTACTTCATAAAGAGATGACATTCATATAACCTTAACCCTTTACACAAATAAATCTGAAATTAAAATGTTTTTTTAACTTAGAAATAATTTTTTTCACCTTCCAACATATGTTCTGAAAGTTCTTTATTTATGTTTTGTAGAGAAGTGATATCAGAAAAATGTAACTCCAAAGACAAAAAAGTGAGCTAATAAATATGTCCTTAGTATGAATATCTGTGACTAGGTTAAAATAAATCCAACAATAATTTATATATAAAATTCCATATATAGGTCATTTTGAGATAAGATAATTACCATAATAAAAAATGTTTTGATACAAAATACTTAATCTAATGATTTGAGTATATATTCTCAATTCTATTCATACAATTTAATTCATGCAAACTAAAGGTAAATTGTTTAAATCAAAAGAAAAATAATTTAGAAATAGAGATTATTTTGGAAATCAAATGAGTCAACACAGGGTGATAAATTATGTGTGATCTATTGTTATAGAAAGTAAACACAAATAATACACAAAATGACCTTTATTGTCTACTTTTAATAACTTCTTTGAAGAAATCATAATCAGAGGACTTCTAAAAGTATCAATCTATTGTATACATGTAATTTAATAAGAAATATGAATACATGTGCACTCATAGATATCAAAAGGTTTGAAATTCAGTTCTTTAATTCAAGCAGGTAGGAAAAATGTGATCACAGAATTATGATATAATTAGAATAATTGAATTACTTTGCTAGCTTAAATAAAAAGAGCTCTACAAATGTTGAGTATTTGATTTAATATCAATTCTTTATGGAAAGAAAGAATCCTCTTCTAACAGGTTATATGTTGAATAACAAAGGAAACATCTTCAATTTAGGTTTCTAAATTGGTTTTTACAGTTCTCCACTAAAATATTTAATTGAAACACTTTAACACTTTGCATGTATAAAGATGCACAAAACGTCAAATAAAATGACCATAAGCCTGCCTTGTTGAGCCTGTCCACAGGCTCTATCACCACCAAATACAGCTTTATTAATGAGACCACTAGCTGAGGCAGGAAAATATCAAGCCTCACATACTGTATCTTCCTGTTCACAGGTTTTTTTTTCAGTTTCTTCAGCAGTGAGTAATTAAGGAAAACAATCACAGAGGAAACAAATCTCATCACAAATATACTTTTCTAAATGCCCTAAAACCTAAGCTTCAACCCTGTAATTTTGCAACTTCAATTTCCTTAATAATGTAAGGGTAAAGTAAAATAAGCAAGCAGACAAAAACATAGCAGCAAATTATTTTACATTCTTTTAATGGAGATAAGGGGTCTCTTTCCTGCTCTTGAATTTGAGCAGGATTGCTACCGCTTTGATCAAAAAAAGATGGTGTTTTAAGTTCCAACTGTTCTCAGCACTCCACTTATTCTTCTGATTAAGTGGGGCGGGTCCCTCGGGGGTCAGAAGCCACCATGCTGAGGGCGGTGTGAAGGGCGCTGAGTCCGATTCGGACCCAGGCAGTGACCCAGGCCCCAGTCCTCGGGCTGCCGGGCGGAGGGTGCGCCAAGCTTCTCTCCGTCCAGCGGGACCTTCCCTCACGTCCTGGAGGTCTCATCCTCCGGGCCACCCGCGGATATGCCACCCAGAAACCAGTCCAGCCCAGCCATGAAGATGACCCGCCCCCTTCTATGCTGCTCAAGGACTACCAGGACATCCCTGGAATTGAGAAGGTTGATGATGTCGTGAAAAAGCTCTTATCTTTGGAAATGGCCAACCAGAAAGAGAAGCGAAAAATCAAGAAAGAGCAGTTGATGAACAAGGTCGTGGAAAACCCTAAGGACACCAGCTCCCTGGAGGCTCGAATCGTTGCCTTGACTGTCAAGATCCGCAGTTATGAAGAACACATGCAGAAACATCGAAAGGACGAAGCCCACAAGCGCTATCTGCTGATGAGCATTGACCAGAGGAAAAAGATGCTCGAAAACCTCCGCAAGACCAACTATGCTGTCTTTGAGAAGACATGCAGGGAGCTGGGGATTGAGTACACCTTTCCCCCTCTGTACTCCCGAAAAGCCCACCGCCGCTGGGTGACCAAGAAGGCTCTGTGCATTCGGGTTTTCCAAGAGGCTCAAAAGCTGAAGAAGCAAAAAAGGGCCTTAAAAGCTGCAGCTGCAGCAGCCCGGAAACAAGGCCAGAAGAACCCAGAGAGCCCTTCCAAAACTGAACCAGAGGCAATCAAAGAAAACCAATAAATGTTAAAATTAAAAAAAAAAAAGATATTTTCTGCCTTGCCTCATAGCCATGTATTTGGTAATAAGAATAGCAACTAAATTTTTTATACTGAATATCAATTTCTCAAATAGATAAATAGGCAAATGTATGAGGATTATAGATGGGGCCCCTTATAAGAAAGCTTTTGCCTTCTTAAAAATTGGAAGACGTATATTTGCAATATATAGGACTCTTACAAAAAGTTCAAATGACTATATTAACTTTCAGTCAGAAGGAATGCTTATTATAACACTACATTCTTTTAATAAATGTTATTAAAAGACATATAAAAGATATAAAATGTTATTAAAATGAATTTTAAAATCTATAATATTTAAAATGATGCTCTTTACAAAAATATTCATGAATTAAGTAAGATGCATTGTTTCGTTTTATATTTTGTTCAAAGTAATTTTATTTAAATATAGGAATTAAAAAGTATATACCTCTGGCTTTGATTTTATTTTACTAGGTGTCAGGAGCTCAGCTGAGCTGGGTGAGAGGGGAGCTGCCAGGTATCAGGGTAGCCAGTTAAGGCAACAAGGCAGAAATGAAAGAGTTAAGACTTTGATCACTTACTACAATGAAATAAGAGAAAGGCTCAGGACTCCATTGCATTTTACCCCATGAAATGGAGCATGGAGCCAGGTAGGTCAGTGCTTTTCACCCCACTTTGGAGGGAGCCCCAAACAAAAGGCTCCATCAGTTTTATGAACCCAGAGTTGGGGGTAAGGGTGAGGATGGGGGTGTGGCACAACCTAGGGAGGCCCAGGCATGGGAAAGTAGTGAGTATTGAATCAGAGTGGGGAAAAGTTATCTTCAAGGTTTCCCCTTCCCTCCCCATATGGAGGCCTGTCTCTGCCCAAGGCCTTAGCTAGAGACCCAGGAATGAATGTGAAGAGGCTAGGAATTTAAATACACAAAGAGCAGATCCACCAGAATGCCTGAAGGGACTTCCCTGGTAGGTGTGGAGCCAGAAGGAAATATACAGTTGTATCATTCTTTTTTTTTTTAATTAATTTTTATTGGAGTATAGTTGATTTACAACGTTGTGTTAGTTTCTGCTGTACAGCAAAGTGAATCAGTTATGCATATATATATATCTCCACTCTTTTTTAGATTCTTTTCCCATATAGGCCATTACAGAGTATTGAGTAGAGTTCCCTGTGCTATACGGTAGGTTCTTATTAGTTACCTATTTTATATATAGTAGTGTGTATATGTCAATCCCAGTCTCCCAACTTATCCCTCCCCCACTTTCCTCCTTGGCAACCATAAGTTTGTGACTCTATTTCTACAATTGTATCATTCTTAATACTGACAATCAACTAACATTTATTGAGCAAATGCTATTACTAAGTTTCACAAATATTATTTCCTGTTGTTACTTAATTGAGTCCTCATTAAACCATGAAACCATGCAAGTTTGGTCATATATCAGCCCAAATCTTGAGACTATTAAAGGGCAGCTCAGAATTGTCAAGACACTCGCCCTAGGTTACACACTACTAAAGGACTGAAACTACTTTTATCTCATTTCTGTCCTATTCACTAATGTTTTATCACTGCATATCTGCTTAGGGCACAAAACACTCCAAATGATGGATAATCCATGACAATGTAAATAGCTACTGTGTACATATTTCTCTCACTTTTTTGCAGTTTTTTTTCCTAGTGTCCAGAGACCTCTTTTGAACTGATAGGAAATAGCAGGCATACAATTCAGAGGGATAAACTTTGTCATGATAAGAAAATGATGTATCTGAGATTTTATTGTTGATACTGGTTCAGCCATTTTCTTCTTCAATTTTTTTTTTTTTTAATAATTCTTTATTTATTTATTTATTTTTGGCTGTGTTGGGTCTTCGTTTCTGTGCGAGGGCTTTCTCCAGTTGCGGCAAGTGGGGGCCACTCTTTATCACGGCCTCTCGTTGCGGAGCACAGGCTCCAGACGTGCAGGCTCAGTAGTTGTGGCTCACAGGCCTAGTTGCTCCGCGGCATGTGGGATCTTCCCAGACCAGGGCTCGAACCCGTGTCCCCTGCATTGGCAGGCAGATTCTCAACCACTGCGCCATCAGGGAAGCCCTTCTTCTTCAATTTTAATATAGATTTTTGGTTGAGCTTAGAATATTTATTTCCATTACATGGAAGTAACTCTCTCCTGTAGTTAAATACATTTTGGAATTGCATTTATTATTAAGGGATAGGATTCTAAAAAAGACAAGGGTGGCCCTTTAGGTGTTTAGATACCCGATGACATTATCGTGTGTGTTTTCTTATATCTTTGTGTTGATGAAAGTAGGAGCTGGGTGTAGAAAAAATGAGCAATATGCTGCTTGTGTTCTGAAGCTGCTTAACATGTAGAGGCATAAATAAACAAGTATTTAAGCAATTATACAAAGAAGTAAATAATAAAACAATGGTGGGATGCTATTGAAATGCATAGGCTGGAAACAACCCCTATATAGGAAACATGGAATTGTTGACCAAATTATTAGCATGAGGCAAATATAAAAGTAGTTATTTGGAATAATGGTATTCTAAGAAAATGGAATACAATGTGTCCAATACTGGAAAAAAAAATATCAAGAATAGCTGAATAGAAAAAATACAAATTATAAATAGTTTTAATTTTCAATTTTGATTCTTTTAGATCTTAATAAATAAGCATTTGTTTTGTTGTTCGTTTTTAGATCACTGAGTTTATCATTTTTATTTCATTTTGAAAAGCTTGGCTATTATTTTCTCAATTATTTTTAGTGTCTTTATTCTCGTTCTGGAATGCCAATTACATATATATTAGATCATTTACTCTTGTTCCAAATTCCACCTAGGATTTGTCCCTGTGTATTTATTTATTTATTTATTTTAGCTTATTTCTTTCTGTGATTTTATTTCATAGTTTCTACTGTTAGATCTCCAATTTGATTAATTATTAATTCTTCAGTGAAATATCAATTTCACAAGTTATATTTTTATCTTTAGAAAACTTTTGCCTATTTTTAAACTCTTTATTATATACGTGCTTTCATGTAAATCTCGAAGCATATTAATGATAACTTTTTATTTCTTTTCTGCTAATCCCATCGTTTCAGTTTCTGTTTTCCGATTTGTCTCCTTGCTATGGGTCATATTTTTCTGCTTCCTCACCTGTCTAATACATTTATTTGATGTCAAAACTGATAAATTTTATGTTGCCAAATACCTGATGCTGTTGTATTCTTTTAAGGAAAGTTGCAATTTTTATTGATAGACATCTAAGTTATTTAAACATGAATTTTCACAGCCTGAGGCTCATTTTTTATTATTTTGGACAAATCAGAGTAGTCTTTACTTTGTGGCTCATTCAGCCCCATTACTCTGATGAGACTCTTCTGGGCTTTCTGTTGAATGTCTCCTATGCTTAACAAGGTCTCTACACTTTGGCTGTTGGCATATCCAACAATTTCTGGCCCTTTTTGAGTTATGGTAATTCTTTCAACTTACAGCTCCTAGGTAGTCATTTTTTTACCTGGAAGTTAATTTTTGTCTGGCATTTTGGAAATTTCATCTGACAAATTCATAGATTAGTATCTAGGCAAAGACTCAAGTGGATCCCTATGTAGAGTTTTTGTTTTTAAAGCTCTTCTGCTAAACTGCTCCCTTTTCTGTGGTCCTCTCTCTCACACATTCCAGCCTTCTTAGGTTCCCTGAACCTCTTATCTTTCTCTTCAGTTCAACAAAACTGTCTCGGTCTGTGTCCTCTCCCTCACTGGAAGTCCAGAGCAATGATTTCCTTCTCTCTACAATCATAAATTTATGCTGGCTCTTTTGCAATGGCTGAAAACTGTTGCTTCCTATGTTTTTGCCCATCTTTCTAGTTATTTACAGTGGGAGTGTCAGTAGAGATTCTGATACTACCTCATGACTACAAGTGAAATTTTCACTATCTTTTTATAAGGAAAGTAAGTAGTTAGAAAATGAATTTATTTGTGAAGACATCACATTTTTTACTCAGGAGAGAGAGAAAGAGAGGGAGAGAGAGAGGAAGAAAGCTGGAGGACATAATTATTTTAATTATTTCTGTCTTACCCATAAGTGGTAAAGTAAGTCTAGTAGACATATAAGTGGACAGTATGAATAATTATTTCTGAATTCCAAATCACTAAGACCTGCAATGCCTAGATTTTTGCATGATTCCCAAGAGGATTTCCCTCAGTTTATTGGTGTCCAATGATGATAAAAAGGTGCCTCTGCTATCATTTCACCTGCTTGGACACTAACATGTGTGGGCATGTAGTCTTCCTTTCTCTGTCAGTATCCTTCACACGTCTTTTTTCAATTCTGTCTTCCTCTTTCCTCAGTATAAGAACCATACCTAGAATTATTTAAGTAGTATGATCAGTGAGAAAAAATGAGTGGGCTCTTCCTCTAGTCAGTGCAGGAATTCATTGTTCCCTCAGTTATTCCACAAGTTTTATCTGGCATTTAATGAAAAAAATGTTAATCTTAGTAGACAATGACAAATACATAAAATACGTTTTATAATATTTGACTATACAGTTGATCCAAAATCCTTTTAAATCACCTGAAATCTGTTTCAGCATATTAATTGTATGCTATTATTTAATACCATTAGTAAGCAGAATATAAGAAAACACTGTCTGGGTTTTCAATAATACGATGCTATTATTCATTTATAAAGAAATGCATGCACCTTTTAAAGGAAGATTGTTACAATGTTCCAGTACATAGGCAGGAGAGAGGTGGTTATATAACTAATTCAATATTAGAAAAGATTAAACTTTTAATCACTTAGTGTGTATCCTAAATCACATAAATTATACTTTTCAGAGTTCAAATTAGAAACCAAGCTAAATAATATTTTTAATGATTGAAAATATTTTTAACAAAAGTGTACTTCTATATCTGTTTTCTTTTCTCTTTTTTTTTTAGAATAGTGAAACTATAGAATAGAAAACACTGTTGATTTTTTTCACAACATTTATGGTAATCATAGCTGTGTCTAACTGCATGTAGGCCTCCTGATATCTGCAGTTTAATATTCATTGGGCATGTTAAGTACATATTGTATTACTTTAAATATTAATTTCTTTAGATTTTTGTCCTCAACAATCAAATATTTAAAATTAGATACACTGCAACAAATTTAATGTGTTTCTATCATTGATAATATATCATATTTTTATTTGTCACTTAATTTTTTTCCTTTCAATTGATCTTCACTTACTACTGTTTACCGGTATTTATTTTATTTTCTAAGTTGACAAAAGTTATTAGAAGATTTTTAAGATCTCATTAATACATTGTCAAAAACAACAGATGCAGGAAAGAATCAAATTATGGTGGTTATTACCCCGAAGTAAGATTCTGTGTCAAAATTTAATTTTCTTTATTGTTTCTTTAAGGTTTTGTAATGTAAAATATAATAATGCATGAATACCAATTTGGAAGTATTAGTGGCTCCTGGCAACCTTGAAAATGAATTATGATTCATTTTTCTCTTCCATAATCTGAAGAAAACTGAACACTGCAGTAAAAGAATGGAACCTGATGCCTTTCAAATAGTGTACAGACCTGGCCCATTTTTCCTCTTCTCTGTAACAATAAACTATCATTAAAAGAACTGTTGCAGGCATCGTATCATTCCTTACAGAATCTTAGAACTTAAAAGAATTCACCTTTGAAATTATAAGGTAAACTATTTTCGCTTTACATGAACTGAGTGTATTTTCTTCAGAGGATACTTCAGTTTAAATTTGTAAAACTTCATATAAAGATTATCAATTTAATAATGCATTTACATAAATCAGAAAGAATTTAGTCAAGAAAAAAGAAACTTTCCAGTAAATTGATTTATGGCAATTCCAGAAAGAAAAGTTGGAAGGTATAGTGATCATATAGTAAATGTAGTTTCACTTTTTGCTTTAACTGACTGTGAATGAAATTGTGCTGTGTTATATACTCATTTCTTCCTTTTATCAAATCCTGCAAGCAAATTATGATATAAACATCCAGGTTATAGTTGTTTGATACCAGTATTTTTTTCCTTTTATATATGTCCTTTCTGTTTTGTTTTCAAAATCAGCTTGTGAGACACATATTAAGCAAGAAACATTTTTATATTATTGCACTTAGGGACATATCTCCATTTTAAAATTCTTTTATTATCTGAATTTAAGGTTTTATGTATTTTAATTTATGTTAAATTCTAATTAGGTAATGGATTTATAACACTTTGTTTAAACATGTATAGGACCTTCTTGACCTAAAGGAGCCACAGTAGAGAATTTTAACTCAGAGTAAGTGGATTGGTAAAATTTGATACAAAGAAAATTTTCTAATGACAAATAAAGTATATGTTGTCTATTTTAAAACTCAAACAAATAAGACTTTATTTGTCGAGTAAGATATAATTTGCTGCCCTTCAAAAAGGAAAGAGAATATCTCCTATGCTTTGATATAAAGGTCGGGAATTTATTCAGATTCTTTTCCTGACTCATTGTCAGTTTTTTCTTTTTTTTTTAAATTTTATTTATTTATTTATTTAATTTATTTATGGCTGTGTTGGGTCTTCGTTTCTGTGTGAGGGCTTTCTCTAGTTGCGGCAAGCGGGGGCCACTCTTCATCGCGGTGCGCGGGCCTTTCACTGTCGCAGCCTCTTGTTGCGGGGTACAGGCTCCAGACGCGCAGGCTCAGTAGTTGTGGCTCACGGGCCTAGTTGCTCCGCGGCATGTGGGATCTTCCCAGACCAGGGCTCGAACCCGTGTCCCCTGCATTGGCAGGCAGATTCTCAACCACTGCGCCACCAGGGAAGCCCCATTGTCAGTTTTAAGAATTCAACAACCGTATGCTCCAGCAGTTTCACTTCAGACTATTTATCTAAATGAAATTAAATCATTAACTCAAAAATATATCTGCACTCCCATGTTCATTGCAGCGTTATTTACAATAGCCCAGACTTGGAAAGACCACAAATGTTCATTGATACATGAATGGATAAAGAAAGTGTAGTACATCTGTACAATGGAATATTATTCAGCTATAAAAAAAAGAAGAAAATCCTGCCATTTGTGACAACATGGATGAAACTTGAGGGTGTTATGCTAAGTGAAATAAGCTAAACAGAAAGAGACAAATATTAAGCTTATTGTGGTGTAAAAAATATACTTATGTGAGGTGATGGATGTTAGCTAATCATTTTGCAACACATACACATATTAAATCATTATGTTGTACACCTAAGACTAATACACTGTTATTTGTAAACTATATCTCAATAAAAAAAGGGATTTGAGATTTTGGTTAAAGATGGCAAGGTAGGAAGATTCTGAACTCACCTCCTTCTACAGACACACTGAATCTACAGTTATATAAATGGAAAAATTTCCTCTGAAAAAAACCTAAAAAGTGGTGGAGTAATATTTTCACATCAGGCAAACAAAAGGGAAGCCACATTGAGTCAGGTAAGAAAGGCTGAGACATTTTCAGCAGAAAACCATCCCCAGTGTCATGACCCACATTCAGGAAGGAACTCAGACCCTGAGCTTCTCCCTGAGGAGTGAAGTGTTCATACCCCGCATCAGGCCCCCAACTTTTAAGACCGGCACCTGAGAGACATGCTCCCAAAACATCTTGCTTTGAACCTTGAGCTTCACGCCCATGAGAGCCCTGGGGCTGTGGTCAACTGAGTAATGGCTTTTTTTTTTTTTTCTTTCCTAATTGATGTACAGTTGAGCAACAATATTGTGCTAGTTTCAGGTGCACAAGTGATGGCTCTGAAGGGCTCCTGTGCAGACTCACCTACCCCAGGGCCCAGCACAGAAACAGTTTTTTGAAAAGAGCCCAGACTTTATGTGAAAGAGACTCATTTCCTAATTTTAAAGTGTTGGTCTGAGGGGCAGGATTGGGTGGGATGCTCTGCGGGGATGGAGGCTGGTGGGCTCCACCTTCCTGCTCTCTCTCTGCCTTGCTAAAGCTGGCAAGTGCCATTTTTCCTTTGTAAATTTTTTCCTTTCTGGAAGGTGCCATCTTTATGCTCCAGCCAGTGAGAGCCATCTCTGCATTCTCCCTCTGCCTTGCTAAGGCTGGCGGATGCCATCTTGTTTTTTCTCTTCCTTTTTTTTTCTTTTTTCTTTTTGCAGAGGACACCATCTTTTGCTCCCCCTCTGCCTCACTTCGACTGGTGGGTCCCGATGTTATGCTGCAGAGTGCCAGTGTCTCCCAGAGGGGGGGCTTCTACACATATCTGGTGACCCAATTTTTGTGTCTGGTGACCCAGTTTTGCAACTGCCATCTAGAGGACACCCCTTGATGGCCTGGCTCTGGGGCATAGGGGGGATGTGTTCTTGGGCCCCATGGGACTGTCGCAATTGGAGGGACAGTTCCGGGTGGACTCTCAGTCCCTGGGCCCTGCGCAGGTAGGGAACTGAAATGCAGCCCCCATCTTTCTGAGAAGGAACCAGTGTAGAAGGCGTTCTTACACGGTTCCCACTGCCAGGGGACAGCAACAGGCAACAGACCCAGGAGCTCAGCCTTTCTGAGAAAAACGCCTATGAGCTTATGATCATAGCTGCAGCCTGAAGAGCAGGCTCCTAATTAATCACACGGGTAAGGGCTGACTGTCAACCTCTCTTGAGACCTCAGAGGATGGACACGGTTTTTGCACCCTCCTGCCACGCTTCAGAGCACCAGCATCTCTCAAAGGGGAGTGCGTATATGTGTCTGGTGCCCCGGTATTTATATCTGGTGCCCTGGTTTTGGCTGCCATCCAGGGTATATACCTCTTGGTCACCTGGCTCTGGTGGCCGGGGGCTTGTGTTCCTGGGTGCACAGGACTGCAGCAATCAGGGAGATGGTTCTTGGCAGGCTTCCACCCCCATGGCACGGCACAGAGAGCTGACTGAAGCACACCCTTCTGTGAAAGAGGCCTGTCTGCTGGTCCTGGAGCTTTGGCACACACCTAGCGGATGCGGAGACACTCTCAGGGAACATAGGCTGGGGATCCCATCTTTGCGCTCTCCCTCTGCCTAGCTACAGCTCCTTGGTATCTCCCAGAAAGGAGCTTATACACTCATCTGGAGCACTGATTTGGGCCAGTGCTGCCTGGGGGGCGCCTCCAGACCACCTGGTTCTGGGCCTGGCGGGGCTGGTGCTTTCAGCCATGCAGGACAGTATATAATTGCACTCTGTAATAGCTACCGCCGGATGGTCTGGCTTCTAATCAACCTGAATCTAGGTGCTGACTGAGAGCCTCCCCTTTGGGACACCTACTTGTGTTGGCATAACCTCAACCTATGAGAGCTATGACAAATGAAACAGGCTGCTTGGAAAATCACAAAGGTTTGAAGACAACCAAGAGCTAGGGCAAAGCTGAATGATAAATTTCATCTCCTACACAAGGCCAACCCTTCAAGATTAGGAGAGGTGGTTGTCTCATCTAATGCGCAGATGCCAACACAGGGAGTCAAGCAAAATGAAGAAACAAAGGAATATGTTCCAAACAAAAGAATAAGATAAAACCTCAAAAAAAGAAAAAAACTTAATAAAATGGAGATAAGTAATCTACCTGATAAAGAGTTCAAAGTAATGGTCATAAAGATGCTTGAAGACCATCTTTCCCTATGTTTTCATAAAATAATTTTGAAATCATATAAAAAAGAAAATATTGGTTGAAGTTAGGACATTTGTGCATAAAATTTCATGGTCAAACAAAAATAATTACTTTATTAACATAGCTACATAATCCTACTATACCGTATTGATCACTTTGGTCTCAGTAGAGGGCTGTGTGTGTGATTGTCAGTTCCTTATGTCTTATTATAAAGATTCTTTTTGACTTCTCAGGTGTCTTTGAGTCTTGCCCCTTTATTTCAGGTCAGTATTCAAGCCTGAAAATAATACTCTAAATCACGGGATCCAGTCCCAAACAGAGACTATAATTTGACCTTAGTCATTCAAACAACCACTTGTGGCATTACAGTTTTTAATTGCACCACCAAAATCAGTAGTAGTTTTTTCCTATGCTTCTCCAAATTGTTTCTAGGTTGACAGTAGAAGTATTTTCAAATAATGACTGGAAGACATGTTAAATTTATAATTTCTTATCAAATTTACAAACATAATAATCTCCTTAAAATATAACGTGTAATTTTCAAAGTGAAATATGTCTCTTTTAGATATGGTGCTGGTCCCTTTACTTTCACTTGTGATTTTGTTATATTAAAAGAAAACATCATCAATTTTTAACTAAACTAGGTACCTCCAAAATGACTTTTTATTTTTTCAGGCTCTAGGCAGACATTTTAATGAAATACAAATTACAGGATTCTAATAATATCAATTAATGAAATGCCAACTTTCTCATCTGTATACGATTAATAAAAATACACCTTCAACTTACAGGGTGTTATATGTCAATTATATATTGGTAAAGTGAGAAAAAAGACAAAGCGTTAAATATTACATGGCACTTTAAGGATTACTGTCTTACTATCTACTTACAAAATTGATATCAAAGAAAAATTAACTAACTGAAGTTCACACTTTAATAGCTAGGATATATTATAAACTATTATAAACATTGATTGCATCACAGAGGAAAAGACATGAATTAACAGTTTTTCAAGATATCAGCTGTTGGTAGGAGAATAATATTTTCTCATAAGAAGCCTTATAAAAATTTGTATTTCTCCAAAGCTAACATAGTCTATTAGATCCTGAATGGAAAACAATTTGAATGGTAAAGTAACCATATTGGGACACATTTGGATTTATAATGACATATTATCATATAATATATATAAAATTTTTTTCCCATTCCATAAGTTGCCTTTTAATTTTGTTGACAAAATTGCTCTGCAGAATCTTTTTAGCATGATAGAGTCCCACTTGTTTATTTTGAGTTTTGTTGCTTGTGCTCTAGGTGTTATAACCAAAAACTTATTTCCAAGACCCATGTCAAAGAGATTTTTCCTGTTTTTTTTCTAGTAATTTTACGGTTTCAGGTCTTACATTTAACTCTTTAATCCATTTTGAATTAATTTTTGTGAGTGGTTTAAGATAAGGGTCTAGTTTCATTCTTGTGCATGTGAATATCCAGTTTTCCCAAAAAAATTTATTGAAGAAACTGTCTTTTCTCTACTGAGTAATCTTGGCTCCCTTGTCAAATATTCATTGACTATATATGCATGTGTTTATTTCTGGGATCTGAATTCTGTTCCATTGGTCTATGTGTCTGCCTTTTTTGCCAGTACCATACTGTTTTGATTACTATAGCTTTATAGTGTAGTTTGAAATCAGGTAGTGTGCTTCCTCTATACATAGCATTACTTTAATTTACATGTTTTTAATTACCAGAAAGTCTGAATTTTTTTTCAGAGGTTTATAGGGCATAATTTTTCCTTGGGCATGATGGATGCTTGGTTTCTTTAGTTAAAGCTTGAATTGGGTATAACAGTGACAAACTAAAATAGCTGTTAATTTTATGTGCAGAATAATCATTAAATATTTTATACTCTTAAATGATAAGGAAGTAAATGACAACTAATAAAAATATTGAGGGTTATTGCATAAGGTAAATAAGTATGTAACTTTAAGAAGATCATAGCTTTTTTTTTTTTTTTTTTTTTTTTGCAGCACCCAATGCAGAGGAAGTACCCAATTGAGTGCTAGTTCCGGAAATAGCTTTTTTTTTTTTTTTTTAAGATTTATTGATTGATTGATTGATTGATTGCTATGTTGGGTCTTCGTTTCTGTGCTAGGGCTTTCTCTAGTTGCGGTCAAGCGGGGGCCACTCTTCATCGCGGTGCGCGGGCCTCTCACTATCGCGGCCTCTCTTGTTGCGGAGCACAGACTCCAGACGCGCAGGCTCAGTAGTTGTGGCTCACGGGCCTAGTTGCTCCGCGGCATGTGGGATCTTCCCAGACCAGGGCTCGAACCCGTGTCCCCTGCATTAGCAGGCAGATTCTCAACCGCTGTGCCACCAGGGAAACCCCCATAGCTTTTTTGAGTTAAAATGTTTATAAAGTTTTAAATAAAAATCAATAATAAAGATGAGATTATATAATAAACATGATTATTTGATTTGATTACATGATAAATATAATGCTTTCTGGGATTTTTGATATGCTGCCATTCAAAACCATACTTCTTATCCCATTCTGTTTAAGCATACCTCATTGAAGAAAATGTCTTATTTCAGAATTCTTTGTCTACTGAAAACCAGATTAAAAATATGTCTCCGTGCAATAGAATATTATTCAGCAATTAAAGGGATAAAAATTATGCTAAGTGAAAAAAGCCATACGCAAAAACTATATCTTGTATAATTACATTTTTATGAACTTTGTAAAAAGAAATTTAAAGAGACAGAAAACAGATCAGTGGTTGCTTTAGGACTGGGGTAAGATTGCCAACAAGTACAATGGGAAGTTTTGTGATTGAAATGCTTCAAATCTTGATTGTCTTCATGACTGCACAACTCTATGCGTTTACTAGAATCATTGAATTGTACACTTAGAATGGGTGCATTTTTCTGCCTGTAAATTATATCTTATAATAAAACTGTTCAAATATCATGTCAACTCTGTCATCTTAAAAATTCATCAGGAAGATCCACTCTGAAATGATGTGCAATGAAATTGTGATAAATCATGTCTGATCCAGATATAACATGAAAAAGAATATAAAAATTAGAAAAAAGCAAAAATGTATAAGAGAAAAAATTGGTAACATAAACACCTTTAGTTCTCACTAAATAAAACTTGAAAAATATAGTATTTATGTCACTAAATAAAATTTGAAAAATATAGATTTCTTAATTTATTCATTAAGAAAATAGTTCCTCTAAAAAATTAATGCAAAGAAATCCCTTGCATTGCTATACACTAGCAATGTATGGTGTATAGGTCAGAAAAAGAAATTAAGGAAACACTCCCATTTACCACTGCAACAAAAAGAATAAAATATTTAGGAGTAAACCTACCTAAGGAGGCAAAAGACCTGTACTCAGAAAACTATAAGATACTGATGAAAAAAATGAAAGATGACACACAGAGATGGAGAGATATAGCATGTTCTTGGATTGGAAGAATCAATATTTTGAAAATGACTATGCTACCCAAAGCAGTCTACAGATTCAGTGCAATCCCTATCAAATTACCAATGGCATTTTTCACAGAATTAGAACAAAAAATTCTATAATTTGTATGGAAACAAAAAAGACCCCAAATAGCCAAAGCAATTTTGGGAAAGATAAATGGAGCAAGAGGAATCAGGCTCCCTGATTGCAGACTATACCACAAAGGTACAGTAATCAAAAGAGTATGGTACTGGCACAAAAACAGAAATATAGATCAATGGAACAGGATAGAAAACACAGAGATAAACCCATGCATCTATGGTCACCTAATCTATGACCAAGGAGGCAAGAATATACAACGGAGAAAAGACAGTCTTTTCAATAAGTGGTGCTGGGAAAACTGGACAGCTACATTTAAAGGAATGAAATTAGAATACTCCCTAACAGCATACACAAAAATAAACTCAAAATGAATTAAAGACCTAAATGAAAGCCCAGACACTATAAAACTCTTAGAGGAAAACATAGGCAGAGCACTCTTTGACATAAATTGCAGCAAAATCTTT
Organism: Eubalaena glacialis; assembly: GCF_028564815.1. Lineage (NCBI taxonomy): Eukaryota > Metazoa > Chordata > Mammalia > Artiodactyla > Balaenidae > Eubalaena > Eubalaena glacialis. Next base: position 12,804,262 of record NC_083718.1, on the reverse strand, counting down.
TTTGACCCACCTCCTAGAGTAATGAAAATAAAAATAAAAATAAACAAATGGAACCTAATGAAACTTAAAAGCTTTTGCACAGCAAAGGAAACCATAAAGAAGACGAAAAGACAACCCTCAGAATGGGAGAAAATACTTGCAAATGAAGCAACTGACAAAGGGTTAATCTCCAAAATATATAAACAACTCATGCAGCTCAATATCAAAAAAGCAAACAACCCAATCCAAAAATGGGCAGAAGACCTAAATAAACATTTCTCCAAAGAAGACATACAGATGGCCAACAAACACATGAAAGATGCTCAACATCACTAATTATTAGAGAAATGCAAATCAAAACTACAATGAGGTATCAACTCACACCGGTCATAATGACCGTCATCAAAAAATCTGCAAACAATAAATGCTGGAGAAGGTGTGGAGAAAAGGGAACCATCCTACGCTGTTGGTGGGAATGTAAATTGATAGAGCCACTATGGAGAACAGTATGGAGATTCCTTAAAAAACAAAAAATAGAACTATCATATGACCCAGCAATCCCACTCCTGGGCACATAACTGGAGAAAACCATAATTCCAAAAGATACATGCACCCAAATGTTCATTGCAGCACTATTTACAATAGCCAGGACATGGAAGAAACCAAAATGTCCATCAACAGAGGAATTGATAAAGAAGATGTGGTACATGTATACAATGGAATATTACTCAGCCATAAAAAGGAATGAAATTGTGCCATTTGCAGGGACATGGATGGACCTAGAGACTGTCATACAGAGTGAAGTAAGTCAGAAAGAGAAAAACAAATATCGTATAATATCGTTTATATGTGGAATCTAGAAAAATGATACATATGAACTTATTCACAAAGCAGAAATATAGACACAGACATACAGAACAAATGTATGGATACCAAGGGGGGAAGTGGGGAGTGGGATGAACTGGGAGATTGGGATTGACATATATACATTGCTATGTATAAAATAGATAACTAATGAGAACCTACTGTATAGCACAGGGAACTCTACTCAATGCTCTGTGGTGACCTAAGTGGGAAGGAAATCCAAAAGAGAGGGGATATATGTAAATGTAATAGCTGATTCACTTTGCTATACAGCAGAAACTAACACAACATTGTAAAGCAACTACAATAAAAGTTAATAAAAAATAAAAAAGTAAGAGTTTCCTTAAAAAAACAAAAAAGAAAATAGTTCCTCACTGTTTGCAGTTTGGAAATTAAAAAAAAAAAGCCAAGAGAAATACTTGCTAAAAATTGCTATGTGTTTTGAAGATGAAAGATTTTTATAATTGCCTGAACTATGTGTACTGAGTATAAGCTTTTTTCTAGAAAACACATTGTTAAAACATTTTCCTGGATTATACTCCATTATGCACAAATAGGTTACTGATATTACTAAATGGGCCATTCGAAAGTGAGTGTAAATTAAATTGTAATTTTATGGTATTGCAATCAAAGCTGCACTCAAGGCTAAACTATTTTTTCTGCACTAAAATGTCAACTTTTAATATTTGATAAAAAGTTAAATAATCATATAATAACACTCTTTGCATTTTAGGTAAATTTTATTTAGAGTGTGATATTACTATAAAATGGACATAAAGATCAATGAGACAGATTATAGATTTCAAATATAATCCCACTCCTATATAGTCTATGGAATTGAAACAAAAGTGGAAAGGTAAATCACTGGATAAGGAGAGTGTTTGCAATAAATTTACTTCTGTGCAAATAAGTGAACCCCTGCACCTTTTCTAACACTAGCACAAAAATTATATTGACATTGACCAGAGATCTAATTTTAAAGCTAAACATTTAAAAATTGTAAAATAAATTATGGCAGAAAAACTTTGAGGAGTGAGGTTAAGTTAACACTTTCCTAGAGGAGATAAAACATGCTAACCAAAAAATAAAATGAAATCAATTGTACTTCATAAAAGTTAAAAACTTGAGCGCTTTGAAAAGCTCTATTAAGGAAATAAAAAGACGTATAAATCTGAAAATATTTGCACCACAAATTCTGATAAAGATCTCGTATGTAAAATACACAAAGCAATTTTACAACACAATAATTAAAAGCCCAGATCTTCTTAATGGGTAAAATATTTAAATAGTCATTTTATAAAAGAAATATGGATAGAAAATTAATCACATGAAAAGATGCTGTAATGACATTAGTCATTATAGAAATGCAAATTAAAACTAATGAAATACTATAGCTCACCCTTTGGAATTGCTAAAATTAAAGAGACCGATAGTAGCAGTTGCTGCTGTGGCTGTTCAACTGGGGTGCTCATCTATTCTGGTGGGCACACAAAATGGCTTAGCTTCTTTGGGAAGCAGTTTGTCAGTTTTTCGTAAAATTAAACATACAGTTACCATACATCTCAGCAACTCCACTCCTAGGTATTTACACAAGAGAAATGAAAACATATGTCTAAACAATGTTTTTTATGTAAATACTCATAGCAGTTTTGTTCAAAGCAGTCCAAATTGAACACAATCCAAATATCCATCAGTTAGAGAACGCAGAGTGGAAGGGTCACACAATGAAATAGGTTTAAAAATACAAAAGAACAAAAGTATTGATATCATGACACAGCAGAGGTGAATCTAAAGTGATGAAGCCAGACACAAAAGGCTGTGGAGGAAATGATTCTATTTACATGACTTTGTAAGAAGGCAAACAGAAAGAGTGGAAGGAGAGGAGGGATTCAGAGGGGCAAAAGGTAACTTTCAGGGGTAATAAAAATGTACATACATTTTGAATTTTGTCCAGGTTATACCACTGTATACATTTGTCAAACTCATCAAACTGTACATTTATTATTTTTGGCAATATTGAAATGTAGATGTAAAGAGATATACAGGCATATAGGATTGTGTTTTTTTTTTTTTTTATTGGGGCATAGTTGCTTTACAATGTTGTGTTAGTTTCTGCTGTACAAAGACGTGAATCAGCTATATGTATACATATATCCCCTCCCTCTTGGACCTCCCTCCCTCACCCCCATCCAACCCATCTAGGTCACCACAGAGCACCGAAGCTGACCTCCCTGCACCATACAGAAGGTTCCCACTAGCTATCTGTTTTACACATGGTAGTGTATATATGTCAATCCCAATCTCCCAATTCATCCCACCCCCCTCTTCGTCCCCTCTCCCCCACCCTGCCGGTGTCCACTGGTCCTTTCTCTATGTCTGCATCTCTATTCCTGCCCTGCAAATAAGGGACCATTTTGTTGAGATGAGATGCTGTTTACATGCTCTGTGATTTCTAAATATCCGATTCTCGTCTTTACCTATAGTAGGAAACCTCAAATAATAAGATCATCCTTTAACATCAGAAATAATCTCTTGATCAGAACCTTGTTACAAAAAATAAGGTATTATATGATAATGAAACTTTTACACTCTAGCCTGAATATATAAAAATTATCATATAGGTAAATTAAGTGTAATTTTTATATATGCAAACTCATGGAACTATGAACATACAGTAATAGGAATTGAAATAAAAGACAATTCAAATGATTGCAATAAAAGTTGTTTTTGCCATTATTATTATTATCATATCCTGCTTCTATGAAGTCAGCTCATGTGCTTGCATGTATCTCACACTGCTCCCACAAGAATGGCTGCAACATTGTTTCATATAAATGTTTAAAGTTTGTATTTTAAATCCAGAGTTCATACTTTTCCTTAAAAAGTTTTAGTAACTTTAATAACTTCTGTTAAAAGACATCCAGCTGTTTATCCTAGAAAGGGAAGAAAGTGTTTGTTTATTTGCGCAGTGCTTCATATCTAAGCCATATTTCCTCATTGGGAGACTCTATGGTCTGAGGCATGGTGCAGTATTTTGTGTGAGATAGTCTTAACTGGAAATTCAGTCATGTGTATTAACCACCAGAGCTTTTAGTATTTAAAAAAAAAAATCTCCCATTGCTACCTGAGTTTTATTAACCATTATATATCCGTTTCGTGACATCACTGTACAGACATTTTAGCACATGAAAAACTTGAAAATTCTTTTAAAATTTGAAATCCAAATTATTTTTCTAACTGTACAATGTGTTTATATTAGATTACAAAAATTTATTTTCTTAGACTATTTCATCTTCATGTTCTTTAAGCTAGTCAAAGTATTTTTTTCTATATTTCTAGGAGGCTATAACTCAAAAAACTTCTTAAAGGTCAGAGAATACATTAGTCAACAATTCCTTAAGGCATAAAATAAATTTAATGCATCCACTCAAATAACTCTTCTTATAATATCTGATATATTATTAAGTGTTTAGATGTATATCAATCATCATCTATCAGACATTCCCACCTATTTCTTGCCCTTCTCTTGAAAACTGTTTTCCCAACATCTCCTGCTTAAGTCTTCCATGAAATATGGCCAACAGGAATTCCTGCTGATAGCCTGAGGGACAAAAGAAGGGGAGAGCCAGGTATTTTTGTCTTTTATATGTGTATATCTCTGGCCTATTCCAATAGTGGCTGCTTTTCCTCCATGCTGTCTGTTCTTTATAAGACAATCCCTCCTCCATAACCCCAGATCTCCATTGCCTTTGAAAGAATGTTACATTCTATAATATGGCCTCACTTTGTAGGCCATATTTGTATTAATATTCTATTAATATTACGTCCTCCAATTCCAAAAAGTGGTATGTTACTCTAGATAATGTTTGAGGTGCTTCAGCACTCTGTTTGACTCTTCATCTCTTTCATAACATGTATGATAAGTTCCTTACATTATATTACTTGTCATTAAAATACCCAGAAAATTTCCAGAAAATGTTTCAGAAAACAGATCCTCGTAAGGTCTTGTTGGAATTATGTGGTTAACCAGCTTGAGGGATTGAGGGATTTCTTTTTTAGAATTACTTGCATTGAAAAAAAAAAAAAAAAAGAACAGACTCAGTTTAATGTAGTAACAGTGTAATTACATAATTTATAACCCACTGTGATTGTTTAGTGTGTGCCATTTTGCTGATCCGAAACCCCATTTTTCAGTCTGCTTTTCCCAGCATGGATCTGGGAGGAGTTAGGCAAAAGAGAAACATGATATTTGGAAGATGAAAGTGAAGCAGTCACCATAGATAGACATGGTGAGATAAAACCCAGAGGAGCTGGATGGTTCCATATGTGTCTTTCATAACTTGCCAACTTCATATCTATGTCCACTTCTGAATTCTAGACCTGCTGACTGATAGTAACCTAGGCACACCACCAAAAAAGGAGATGAAAAGGATCACAGATTAACTCAATCACTTCCATTTGCAGTCCCACTGTGGTAGCTGAACAAGTCTTGCTACAGATTTGCCTCCAGGCTCCAGCTTGTTCATCTATACTATTGCTTTAGAAAGCCTGGATAGTAATTTTTTCTAAACCTCCCCACCACCAACTTCTCTTTCCAGATTTTATTTTTATAGTTCTTCCCATAATGATATAAAATCTAATTGTATAAGCTCTAATTCCTCTAATGCATACCCTTGTAAAATAATGATCATAGTCTATCCCTGGGATTGAGCCCTGATAGAATTAGTTGTGGTTAGTTGTATGAGCTGGTTGAAGGAAAGATTAGGAACGTCAAGCAAACACTCAACTTAATTTGAAGAGTAATAACAAAGATTTCCAGGGCTATGACAAGTGATGTGATATCTGCTTTTGATGTCTCCAGAGAACTTGAAGAAAAAAATGATAATGGAGAAATAATCATTCCAAAAAACAAACAAAAAAACCCCCTCAGATTTGTATACAAATGCAAATCTCAAGGCAGACTTAAAAATTAGAGAGTTACATTAAGTAATTAATTGGGAATTAGTAGGCACCTCAGATTTGAGTTGCAAGTATTGTACCCCTAATCCTTTGAAACTCCATTTGTCAGAGGAACTATTCCTCTTCACTTAGGTCAAAAAACTACCCTCAGCTTGCTCATACATTTTGTAGTGGTCACACCTGAGACTTGTCTTGCAAGAGATGCCTGTTTTCCTCAAGTCCTGTTTCATCTTCTCTTTGCCCCTATACCCATGACTAGAAAAGTATCCTTGTGAAGAATATCGAGGTCTATTTTAAGATGAAACAGCTTATGCACCAAATAATTGCATTATAAAGCTACCTTTCAATATGAGAAACCTGTATAATATATATGGGAATGGAGTCTAAGTTTGTTAGCCCAAGGACGAAATACAACACCAGAACATATAGAATTTATAATACTGTATTTTTTTAAATTTAATTTATTTATTTTTGGCTGCCTTGGGTCTTTGTTGCTGCATGCGGGCTTCCTCTAGTTGCAGCAAGAGGAGGCTACTCTTCATTGTGCGGGCTTCTAATTGCGGTGGCTTTTCTTGTTGTGGAGCACGGGCTCTAGGTGCCCGGGCTTCAGTAGTTGTGGCACACGGGCTCAGTAGTTGTGGCTCACGGGCTCAGTAGTTGTGGCTGGCGGGTTCTAGAGCACAGGCTCAGTAGTTGTGGCACACGGGCTTAGTTGCTCCGCGGCATGTGGGATCTTCCCGGACCAGGGCTCGAACCCGTGTCCCCTGCATTGGCAGGCGGATTCTTAACCACTGCACCACCAGGGAAGCCCTATAATATTGTATTTTCCCAAGATCCTAGATTGAATATGCTTCATTTACGTAGTTAATTGACTGTAAATTAGTTTAGTAGGATTGGTCTCTGGTCAATATCATGGGAAGTCAATATGACAGAATTGCCATAATGTAAAGGAGAGTGTAGAAGAAAGTGTGATGTAAAGAGTGGAGACCAGGGATGGTGGTCAGAGATGCCACCATTGAAATGGGCCCCTGATATCACTGGGAGAGATGAGATTTCAGATTGACAGACCCAAGAAGGTAAAGGTTGGATGGGTAATTACTGCCCATTACTGTAATGGGCAGAAGAGGCAAAAGGACTCTCAGTGTGCTCTGACCCATAGGAACTGTGGTGGTTGGAAACCGAATATAAAATCCTTAAGAGCAAAATGCTATTTAATCTAATTTAACTAGAGTTTCCTAACCAAAATTTTTTATAGTAACATTAAAATGTTTGTGTTATTCCATATGCAGTGACTTTGCTGAAACAAATTAATATGCATCATGGGATGCAATATGAAGACAATAAATGGGCTGCTTCCCCTTCAAGGAAGATCAGAAGGACTTTGCTTTTATTTGACAGGGACAGCAATACCTTCATTGTCTTCCCAGAGACTATGTTGACTAGCCTATTGAATATAACATAATCCACTGGAAGGGTGATTGCCTAAATGTCACTAAAAATAGCAAATTGATGATTGTATGGTGATTGGATATAGGAAGCAGAACTAGTAAATTATATTTCTCTCAAAGTAGCTGGACCTGTTCTGGTTTTTGAAGCTAAGAATACTTATTGTAACAATGATCCTGTTATTAGTTTCACAGGAAGGCTACTTCCAAAGCACATAATTAAACAGGCAGAAATGATATCATAGCAATCACATTTTTTTTCAATTTTCTCCTATAGCAAGTGCAGATATACACACACATCTCCCAAACACTTTCTATTTAAACTGCATTTGGTCCCTGAGATTTCTTTTAACATTGCAGATATGAATGACTCCCAAAACATTTTTTTAGGATACATGATAATAGCATTTCATTAAACACATTAAAGGGCATGAACTGGGGGTTAAAGTAAAATAAATGGTGCTGATATCTGATCAGGTGAAATACCCTCATAAAATAAGTTTAGGAAAAGACATCTCTTATATAGTTCATTACTATCCACCTACTAACAGGCAGATAGAACAAAGTGACAGGAGCTTAGAAGAGGAGTTTCCTGGGATCATTTAGAGAAGCCAGAGTAGAATATCTTTGGAGAGCTTTATTGGAAGTACATATACTAGAACTAGTCAAAGGATTATCAAGCAACAACCAAGAGGTTGTAATATTAGAAATATGTAATAGTTCTACTATTATTTACCTCTGAAATTAAGGGAGACAGAGTAAATATCACAATATAAAATAAAGTTATTAAAAGCACAGATATATACTAAGGATAAACTTTTTACTTATTCTAGCATTATGTCATGTGGACTTTTAGCTACTGTAGTGGGAGGAATGGTAGAGTCTCAAAAGATATGCATACCTGGAACATGTAAATGTGATCTTACATGGAAACTTTACAGGTGTAATTCAAGACCTTGAGATGAAATCATCCTGGATTGGGGCTGACCCATGGTTTTCTTTCAAAGATTAATTTTGACGGCATTCATAAATGTTTGACTTCCGTTCTACTTCATACTAGTTGCTCTGTAAATGTGTGTTCGTTTCTCCTCTATAGAGACTACCTCCTTTTTAGTAATTTAATAATGTTACAGATACTTTAACCAAACTATAAAGCCATGTAGGGATACAAGTGTAACTAAATCTGGAATAAACTCTGTTCAAAACTTCCTCAATCAGTAAGACTTTCAAGGTCAGTACATGTAACACAGAACCTCATGAACAGCAGACCTCTTTGAACAGTTAATTAATGACCATGCATGCTTCTCCACTTATCTCTTGTACAAGCCTTCCAAGTGATAGGCAACAAGATTGTGGAACTAAAGTGTCTGTGAGCTGTGGATTTAAATGATGTGAAATAAAGTATAGTTAAAAACAGAGAGGCTGAAATATATTGATAGCTTGGATAGTATGTAATAATGATATAAGTAGAGAGATAGTACTATATCAATTAGTTAAGTGAATTTAATTGTTTTAGACCTATTCCTAGGAGTGGAGATAGTTGGGAAACCAGAATGTTTAACATCTTTATTTTAGCCAGTCGAACTTTGTAATTGAAAAAGATGAAACTCCTGCCTCAGTACCATTCTACTAGCAGTGTGATCCTTCTTGCTCCTTTTTATACTGCTTATGTATTTGTCTTAGAGATCTTATAGTAACCTTTTATGAGAATGTGAAGCATATTATGAGGTGCTTGAGAGTATGAGTAATTTCTTACTCAGCTTGGTGTCTGTAGCAGCCCATACAGATCTAATACATATAGCAGGATGCAATCAACTTGTGCTCTATGACTGGATGCAGGTGGAAAGAAAAGAAAAATACATGAAAATGATGACCAGGAAACATATCTCTCTCTGAAGAAAAGAAGACAGCTACTTTTTATATCATAATGTTAAATGTTTGTTGCAGATATAATGTTTATATAAGTTGTTAGGAAAGGGGATAATTACTTGATTGAGGAATGCACATAAGAGCATGCATATTCTCATCACTTAGGCTTTATGGTTTTACATGCACATATAGATATGATTTAAACATGTTCTATTGTTTAATCAAATACGTATGTCATTGCTCATTTTTTTGTTAGCTAGGGCTGTAAGTTTTTATGTCAGATATGTTAAAAGCTAAATTATGTTCATACATAAGCCATCAGAATTTATTTTACCTACTTCATACACACATACATATACACACACACAAATTTGAAGCTGTATATTAGATACATGAAGTTCAGAATTTTATATCTTCTCTTTTATAATTATATGCTACTTTTACTCTTCCTATTTATACATTTTTTGGCCTGAGATTCAATTTTCTTTTACATTAAATATTGCTTAACCATGTTTAATTGATGAATATTTTGTTTATTTTATATTTTACATGTTTTTCATAGTATTATTAAATTTTTTGGTGTGCAATTGCTCTAGGTGCTATAGATGTAGCATGTAGATACATTTTTATTTCCTCATTTTGTTTTTTTTACCATGCTTTTACAGTTTTTCTTTTAAAAATTAAGCACAAGGCAGATTGTGCTTTGTAAGCAGTCTTTTGTTGGTTTTTAAAATTGTTATATAGTAAATTATATTATACAATGTGATAAAGACAAAATATGGAAATTTCAAAGAATTAGACCAAACCCTCTGTATCCAGGAAATAAAACGGACCAGTTCCTTAGAAACCCACACAGTGTGCCTTTCATATACACATCACACTTCCATCCTCCAAAAGCTAAACACTAATATAGATTTTTATTTTAAAAATTTGTTTTATTTAATGTGTTACCACATGTATATCTATATATTAATTTTTTTAGCTTTATTTGTGTTTGAACATTATACAATGGCCAAATATTCTGATTTTTCCTGTAGTTTGCTCTTTTTAAAAGTTTTCTTGTATTTAAAAGACATTTTCACATATATTTATAAGATTTTTGTATAATTCTCTTCATGATGTCTTTCACCCTCCCCCCAGATTTATTAAGGTATAATTGACAGATAAATATTATATATACTTAAGATATAACACTTGATGTGTATTACATACATCTTACCTATGTGCTTAAAGGAGCTTCTGACTGGAAGTGACATTTCATTGACAAAAAAAATCATATAAATTTAAAGGAATGGGGACAAACATTCTTACCATGTGACTAGAAAAATCTTATCATAGATGAAATATAATTTATGAAATTATTCCATTGGGCTTGACTTTTTCATACTATGTGTTGTTGTTAAGCTCAAATTTAGATGAAAGTGCTTAACAGATACTAAAAATAAAATATTTATAACCTTCCCTGCTTATATCAAAGGCTTGTATACTAAGAAAAGTTTCTGGACCAAGGAAGTCTAAATCTATAAATAATTAAAAAGACATAAAAGTTTTATATTAAAATGTTTGCATAATATGAAATGTAAAGTGTAAAGTAATTGATGAAAAATAAGACACAATGAATATTGTAAGTTATATCCAAACAAAATTTTACTGCTTCTTCAGACGACAAGAAAATAATAAAATAATTCAGCACTAGAAATGAATAATTTGAAACATATCACAAAACTTTGAGAAGCATTTAGCTTTTTTCTTTTTTGCTTGCAACTGCCTCTTGACCTTTTTTTAAAATTTTGTTTTATTTATTTATTTTATACAGCAGGTTCTTATTAGTTACCTATTTTATACATATTAGTGTATATATGTCAAACCCAATCTCCCAATTCATCCCACACCCGCCCCCCAGCATTTAGCTTTAATGATTAAAAAACTCAATATCCTTTTTTTTTTTTTTTAGGTTTTATGTGTGGAAGGAAAACTATGATTTAGAATAAACACTTGGATTCTAAACCCTACATTAACGCACTCTCTAAAAGAAATGAATAGTTTGTCCTTGTTATTAATAATTTAGAGTGTGACCTTTTACTACTCATTACAAAGGCATTTGATTTTAAATGACTGTTCTAATATTTTTAATCAGGCAAATTCAAGTCAAAGGATTATTGGGTAAGAATAATGTTTGACATGGAAACTTTTCTGAATTCAAAAAAATATTTGACTTAAAAATCTCTTAATGGATAGACAAGGATAAATGAATCAGAAGTGTCCTTGAGGTGTATCAATTTTTCTCCCTCCTTGGCTATTAATTGCTAGCCCCAAATTAGTATGTGGAGATGGCTATGCAGACAGCTGGCCAGTAAGAGATGATGGGCTCCAGCTGTGCTGAGAGGAAAGGGAATTAAAGGATAGTAAATGGAAATTCACTCATTCCTGTGTCAAACTATTTTAAAACCAGTGGTATTAAGATCTATTCTTATATGCATCAGTGACAAGGGTGAACCTACATATTGGGCATCAGTCAAGAGAATTCAGAGATACTCAAGGTACCGCATGTGCACACACAAAAAGCAGAAACTCATAAAACTTAACAAAACATAAATCTAATCAGTGTAATCATATTTGGAACCTACGAATTACTGTCTTAACCTACTGTCTTAATCTACTCTTAACAAGATGCCATAAACTGGGTGGCTTATAAACAACAGAACTGTATTTCTTATAATTCTGGGGGCTAAGAAGTACAAGATCAAGATGCTGGGAGGTTCTGATGAGGGCTCTCTTCCTCATTCACAGACTACTGTCTTTTCACTGTGTCCTCAAATGGCAGAAGGAGCAACAGATCTATCTAGGTTCTCTTCTTACTAGGGCATCAATCCCATCCATGAGGGCTCAACCCTCATGACTTAATCCTCTCTCAAAAGCCCTACCTTCAAACACCATCTCACTGGGGATTAGTTTTCAACATAGGAACCTTGGGGAGACACAAGCATTCAGTCTATAGCAATTCTCATACATAAAATGGACAGAAAAAAAAGGAAATATGTTTGATGTGAGAGACCATCAAGAAAAAAACTGTCTTGTTCTATTGAACAAAGAAACTAATATAATTCTTACTCTCAAAAATATAGAGGACTTATTCATATCTTCTCCTATAAAGAGTCATCTGGGAGAATATTTTGGGGCCTTTCTATTGTATAAAAGATGTAATATTATTATTATTAGAGACATTTCAATGACTTTCAGATCTTTGAAGTATGAAATCTAATCCCCTTATGGTAACACACAAGGCCCCATACCTTAATTCTTACATAGTGACCACTTGGGCCCCATCTCTTGTCAACGCACATGTGGTAGATTGTCCCTAACAATAATTGCCTCTAATGATTCATGCCTCCATGTTCTTTTCTGTATAGATTCTGGCTTTACAACATTAGCAACATGACACCAGCAAAGGCTAGTAAAGTTCTTGTGTATCAGGACTTGTTCTTATTCCTTTTGTTCCATGTGCCAAATCCCAGGCTAGCCTCCTGGAGAATAAGGGAGAATGAATAGAGGGGCCCCATTGTAACCAGCCAACCCAGACCATAGGCAAACACCTAAGGGAGCCTAGCTGTTACCATCTGGAGCAGAGGTAAACGAATCCAGTTGAAGACATTGCAATTTGAACCACAGTATTGTGAACAAAAAAAAAAAAAGATCTTTTTTTTTAAAGTAACAAATCTGGGGTGATTTGTTACATAACATTAGGTTATCAAACATTACAAACATAGTGAAGCTCATTTCATAAGCTATTTTATTCCCTCAGATAGATTTTGTTTTTTCTTATTATCTCTTAGTCATCTTTCAAAACCCAACCTTAGCATTATAGCTTCAAAAAGATTTTCTTGAATTCCCACGTTAGGTCTAATTTCAGTCTTCCATCCTCCCATGGAATACTCAGTATATAGTTATCTAATAGCTTCTTATATTATTTATATACATTCATAAGTGGTAAGGATGGTGAAAATAATAGCTATAAGCTATAATGTTAAACTTATGAAGATCTCATGTTTTTTGTGTTTTTTTTTTTTAAGAAATTTATTTATTTATTTATTTATTTTTGGCTGTGTTGGGTCTTCGTTTCTGTGCGAGGGCTTTCTCTAGTTGCGGCGAGCGGGGGCAACTCTTCATCGCGGTGCGCGGGCCTCTCACTATCGCAGCCTCTCTTGTTGCGGAGCACAGGCTCCAGACGCGCAGGCTCAGTAGTTGTGGCTCACGGGCCCAGTTGCTCCGCAGCATGTGGGATCTTCCCAGACCAGGGCTCGAACCCGTGTCCCCTGCATTGGCAGGCAGATTCTCAACCACTGTGCCACCAGGGAAGCCCAAGATCTCATGTTTTAGGAACATTGGAATGAAAAGAGCCAGAAAATTGGAATTCTAATACTCTTATTGTATCCAAATCAATGGTATGATCTGAATGAACAACCAGATATTTGCATAATTTTTTATGTGTGCTTTTTGTTATTGAGACCCCTGTAATCTAACACTCTTACTTTACCCCACAGAGTGCTGTTTGGTGATCCAATATGAGACCAATTTTCCTGGCATCTTGTTAATATGAAATCATCAGTGTATAAGGCCAAATCTAATTATGGTAGATCCTAGGATGTTCTTGAGAGTTAGAAAATCCCAGAATTCACAGAATTTAATTGATTATGCTGTAAGCAGTTTAGGTTTATTAGACAAATTAGGTTTATTTAAAACAAAACTCTGAAAAGATAAATGAAGAAGAAAATAATGAGAAGGTAAGAGAAGAAAACCTGCTAGGTCTGCTGTGGTCTTAGAGAAATGATTTTTTTACGGCTCACATAAGGTTTTCTATTGTAAAGCATTTTGAGACCAGCATGCCTTACTCCATGTAGCCTGCTGATGTCATTAAAATAAGCTAGTCTTCCAAGTTTCTACATGAGAATTGTTTTATTGTTTCACCATTCGTTGTGTCTCTCCTTGTAAGTTCTCTGTTTAAATTTTTCTTTTTTTTCATTAGAGAATATAATGCTAAGAGAACAGAGGTTATCATTCTTATAAACTTTGCACCTCACCATGTGATGCTGACCACTGAATCTAAGTGAAGTGGGTGGGGAACACGTTTGGTTCTTTCTATTATTTCTGACAGAGGCTTCAAAAGCAGCTTCCCTGTAGAACGCCGGTTCTTTTTTTTCCTTTTCTACATTTACTTTAGCAAAGAAGAAGATGATTATGTATATACACATCTATTGCTGCCTATTAGAAGAACCAGATTCCTCTGCCAGTGGAAACATTTCATAGATTCTTAAAACTGGTGAGGCAGACACAGATCTGCTGTCTCCTATCAACCTCCTAAACTCTAGTTCACTTCTACCTCGGTAAGAAGTGCTTTACCATAAGATGGTATTCTTCTAAATGTCTCTAGTTAATCTGTGCTTAAAATAGAAGGATGTTAAATAAAATAATATATTATTTATCGTCAAGCACCTGTAGGAGTTTGACAGAAAATAATAATGCCACCCTGTAGTCTCACACAGTCCATTGCTGACTTAGAGTGACTGGAGTTAACTCACCCACACTAAGTGATAATTTGCACGCATTTGCTCTGAAAATAAACTGCCTACTTTAGGAGGGTTTTATAAAAACAAATGCATGTATATTTATGTGTGTATATATGTGTGTCTATGATGTTTCATCATGATGATTATTACATAACAAAATCATCATGCCAGTTTCAAATTCAATTTTCATTATTAATTCTATATACAAGAAGCAATAGTAAAATTTGAAGTCTATTTTTCTAAGGTAATTTAACAATTTTTATTGGTGATTACTGTAAAACTGCAGCCTTGAGTTTTGTTTTTTGTTTTTTGGAGGTTTGGTCTTGGAGAAACCCCATCAATAGATTAGTGGGTTAATTTACCTAAATAGTCCCATAAGTAGGAAGCAGTAAGTAAGGCTATTATGGGGAATAAGTACTCCTCTTAATGTAGGAATTAAGTAATTCAAAAAGATAAAGCAAAGCAACACCTTTCTTCCAAAGTGTTTGAGAGATCTTAGGGGAATCAGTAGGAAATTTGCATTGATATACTGAGAGAAATAGAAAGTGCAATATTAAGAACACCTACTCTGCCCCTTAGAATTTGTATGGAGATTGTCGGAGGGAGAGAGAGAGAGGTGGAGCCATGCCAGATTGTATGAAATAGCAGTGGAGAGCACAGTGCTTCATGATGTCTGCACCGCCGTGCTAAGCCCAACAGGTGAGGAATTAGAAATTTAGGTTGAAAGATTTGAGCACTTTGCTCTATTGTGAGATGGTTTTAAATAGTGGGCAGGGAGGGGTAACCCAGAATGTCCACTCTCCAGAGTGATATTCCCTTCTAGCTCCCTTCATATAACATGCTCCTGAGTGGTGCTAGGTGTAAACATTAATATTTGGGAGTGGGGTTTGATGAGTCCTGCCTGACCCTCATATCAGAGTGGTTCATCTTCTCATCTTGAGGATGATTTTTGCCACTTGCTGCTATATTTTTTATTTTTTATTTTTATTTATTTTTTAAGCCACAGCAACTGGCATGCAGGATCTTATAGTTCACCAACCAGTGATTGAACCTGGGCCCCCTGCATTGGGAGCGCTGAGTCTTAACCACTGAACTGTCAGGGAAGCCACTTACTGCTATAGAGAAAATCACATGAAGAAGACTTAGAAGAGTTCCTTAGCATCACCAGGCTTTCAGCGTTATTGGACTCTCATACACACATACAGAGAGAGTGGGCATATGTACACTTGATATGGAAATAAATTCTAGTCCCTGTCTTAGATTGGGCTGCTATAACAAAATACCATAAACAGGGTGACTTAAACATCACTCGTTTATTTCTTACAGTTCTAGAGCCTAAGGGGTTTCTATTGACACTTTATAATGGACTGGGCCACGGTTTCCTGCTTTCTCACACATCTAGGATTTTTATTGTGTAGAGGAAATTAGGGGTGATACATCGTTAGGAGTCTAAATGTTCTTGCTTTGTTGGATGTGTCTATAGTAAGCCTTCTATTACAGCAGTGTTTCTCAGCCTTGAGAAAGAATCTTCCAGACCAATGACATTTTGGTCTAGAAGATTCTTCATTTTAGGGGCTGTCCTATTCATTGTAGAATGTTTAACAGCATCTCAGACCTCTACGCACTACATGCCAATAGCATTCTCCAAGTTGTGACAACCCCAAAATGTGTCCAGACTTTTCCAAATGTCTCCTGGGGGACATAATTTCCCTCCAGGGGCTAGCTTAGCCTTCCTCCTAAAGTATGGTATTTCTTGGGTCTCAGTTGAATGCCTGGTATGTTCTGTGAAGTCATTGCACTCTTGCTGGTCAGAATTCTAATTTCTCCCAGCTGTATTCATGCTCCTGAATCTCCGTTCATTCACAGGCCACTGGTAACAGTTTTCAGGCAGGACTCATAGGCCTGTGCATATGCGGCTTAATATTCAACAAAAGACAGGAGGAGATCCCGGTGCAGATTTCCTGAGCTCTTTCTTTGTGAAGTCTCCTTTCCACAGGACCCTGTCCTGAAAATTCCAGCTGCTTCATTAGCTCTGAACCCCTAACTCTGTTTTTTGACTAAGCTATGCTACGGCTCTCTAATCCTCTAATTAAGCTGTATTTATTTGCTCTCTATTTGGAAATTGACCCAGGCAGAAATCTGGAACTTCCCTCACACATTTTCCTTTTCTCAAGAATCATATTCCTGTGCTGAAAGTCATGCAGTGTTTGAACCTGGCCGCTGTGTTCTTAGGTTTTATAGTTGTTCATAACAGAAGGGTAAGGCTGAGACACACTACTTCATCATGGTGGGAAACAGAACTATATGTAAATTTTAAATAATGCATGCATTTTTAATAGAAACCAGGAAAATATTACATAACTGCATTTTTACTCTTATCTATTCTGCCATCCCCTTTCTCCAGCCAAATTCCATACCCTCAAAATCCAAATAGTGCCAATGAAAACCAAAACCTTATTTAAAATATTTTTCCAGATTAGTTTTTATTCGACTAACTAAACATTTCTTAAAAATAGCAAACCAGTATTTATAAGCAGCACATGAATTACTCTATAGTTAACAGCGTTCTTATACATGCATTACTCTATTGGATTTTTATAGTCATGTCAGCTATGACTCACAGTCATGAGTTAAATATAAGTATGTGATCATTGTTACAGTCATCTCATTCACCATGATTCATACTGTAAAGGAGGAAATCAAGACTTAAAATGGTAAGTTATTGGTTAAGTAGGAGCCTGTTCTTCTCATTGAATGTGTATGTAGCTCTTTATAGTAATCGTACATTGTAATCATCATCTTTCTACAATCTAAGGTGCTGTAATAGTATATCACTCATAATCTACATCAGAGCAGAAGAGCTTAATAAATATTTTGATTAATTGAAGACATGTGAAAGAAATTGAACAGCACTGTGGATTACTGCCACATCTCATTCCTATCTAGCCATCTTCCCCTTACTCCACGGCATCGTCTTCAATCCTAGAGTGGTATAAATATTATCAGCTGAAACAAGCTCAGAAAGATAGAGAAATATTAGAGGGATTTCTGGAGGTTATCTTTTTGCTTTTTTTTTTACACAAGAGTTAAATGAAAGGAGACCTCTTTAGAATACAATAGAATGGAGTTTCACTTCATTCTTAACAAGCTACGGTGACTACAGTGGATGAAAGATGGGGGTATCACAATTTACGACTGCTTGCTCTTTGGCAGACGGGGTACTAAATGTCTTCTATACATTAATTCGCTTCACGCTAGGTCATAGAAGGCACTTTTACAAGAGACAAACAAGTTTCGGCTGCTCTGTTTAATACATCTTTTCATTTATTTAATGGAAATTATCATATTGTGTAAATAAATGAGGGTTATCATGAAAATTAAATGTTATGTTGTAACTAATTCATTTTGAAATAATTTAACAGTCATTGGATTTTACACTAATTGCTTTATGAGATTAATGAATTTACATAGTTATTTGAGTCTCGTTACTTGACAGAGTATAGAAAAAAAAAAGCTAATAAACTGGTCCAAGAACTTCATTTGGCATGAAACAAATGGACAATAAACCTCTGGTTTAAAGCAGCAGCAACTTGGTGTAGAAGAAGAACTGATCGTAAAATCCATTTCTCCTGTTTCAGCACTTTGAGGAAGATACAGACTGGAATGAAATAAAGTCATGTATAGAAAGTATTTACCTATGTAAATGTAACTCATCAATATTAACTGCGGTAGAATGTTCTGTATCTGGGGCATAAGATCCAGGCAGAGAAAACAAGTACATAGAACTTTAGGCAAGTTACTCCAAGTTACAAATGCTGAAGGCCAGTGATGGTAGCAGGAGGACAGTAGTTGAATTTAGGATACAGTTTGAAGGTGCTACCATTTTACAGGTGTACAGACCCCTCTGTCCAACAAAAGAATGTTTTACAAGGATTCAAGCACAGTGTAGTGAAACCACCTAAAGAATAATGTAGGATGTGGTCCAGTCACATCAGGGAGGTGACCCCTAGACATGAAGAGGAAAAGAGAAGGGAGAGATGGTAAGCAAAACACTAAAAGCTCTGACAAGCGGGCCACTTAAGCTAAGCCTTGGCGTTCAATGGAAGAATATAGCCCATATGTGGTGAACCGACAAGGGGGAGCTGACAGAATAACCACTTCAAATTCACTCTCCAATCCTGCTCAGAATCTCCTGTTGGCACTCTTCAATGTGTTGATCCAAATAGAAGCTAAAGAAAAAGTGAGATGATTATTGGGCAGAGCTTTGGAAGGCAAAGGGGATGTTGGTGCTGAGAGAAGAGTGCATGGAAAATATATATGGATGATATTCAGCCACCTGTGTATTAGCTTTCTGTTGCTTCTGGAACAAATTACCACAGGAGCTTAAAGCAATACATATTTATCCTAAAGTCTTGGAGGTCAGAAGTCTAAACGGTTTTCACTGGGCTAAAATCAAGATGTCAGTATGGTTGCCTTCCTTCTGGAGGCTCTAAAGAAGAATCTGTTTCCTTGCCCTTTTCAGCTTCTGGAGGACACCACTATTTGTTGGCTCATGGCTCTATCCTCCATGTTCAAGGCCAACATCATAGCATCTTCAGATCTCTCCCTCTGAATATGACCTCCGCTTCCACCATCACAGCACCTTCCCTGACACTAATTCTCCTATGTCCCTCTTTCCCTTATAAGAACTCTTGTGGTTTCATTCGACCCACCTGGATAATCCAAGATAAACTTGCCATCTCAAAATCCTTACATTAATCACATCTGCAAAGTACTCTTGGCATTTAAGGCAGCATATTTATAGGTTCTAGGAGTTAGGTTTTAGGGGGAAATTTTTCTGCTTATCAAAGAAGTATAGACACATTCTTCTATAATAGGCAACAAAAGAATAGTGTACTCTGGAGTAAAAGAAATCTGTAACCTAATTCTTATCCTAAGATATATTTGCTTTACAATTTGGTAACACATTATTTTACTTTATAAATCTCTCTCATATCGTTGTTATTGTTATTATCCTTGCTTATGACTAAATGTATATATAATAACAGTAATAATATTAATATATATTTAGTCATAAGCAAGGATCATAATAGTAACAATAATGATAGTTATAATGATCAGAAAATAATAATAATTTGTGTCAGGTTACATAAAATCTTCAAATATATTCTTGTGTAGGTAAAGTACATACATACCTGAATTGTGTATGCAATACACATATAACCTTCAACAATGCATGCATTCTTTACCCATGTATGTGCTATTTTTGTATAAATCTAACATAAATTATGCACTGAGTATTAATATAATCATGAATGCCACTCTTGTTATTTCCTCTGCTTATACATAATAGTTTACTAATATATGCACACATTAGACTTCTGTAATTTTACTTAGAATACTTTAGACTCATATTATTACTGTGCTCTTAGTACACATGCAGTGTGTACAAGACTAGTGATAGTAAGAGGAAATAATTTTCTTACTGAGAAGTCATGTACATTGAAACTTCATTTTCAAAACCATTAGTAGTTCTTGCCTCCTAGACATACATACATACATACACAACTTCCATTCTGTTGGGGAAAAATGAAAAATAAAAATTTCTTCCAAACCAGAAAAACCTCTCCACAAACATAGAGAAGAAAGAAACCATTTTTTGTTCTTGAATAAGCCTTAAGCCAGACTATTATGTGCATCACAGGCAATCTGTTAATGAGATTGCAAAGATAGAATGAAATCTCACCCCTGAATACAGCCAGACAGATACAATCCATTACATGCATGTCCTCGAGATAAGTGATAACTCGTCCTCATATGAGATGACTTGACAACACCATTTGCTTTATACAGTTTATCTGAATTTCACCTGATAATGGGATGGCCATCTGTGTTAGTTAATTGCTTTTACCTACAAAAACAAAAACAAAAACAAATTTCACCCATCTTTATGACAAGCAGATAGTTCCAATGTGGGGATGATCTCTATCTTCTTTAATGTTTACATTTCAAAGAGATGGCTCTGGAGTTGTAAAACTAATAAGAGGTTTGTTTAGCTTTCACAAAGTATTAAAGTATTACTTACATATCAAAGAAACAGAAAAAAGGTTTACAAGTACAAGTTTTCTCAAGGAAGTGCTCCAAGAAAAGGAAGAGAAAAAAAAGGTCTCTTTTTTTTAGCACCAGGGAATATTCAATCTTTGTTTTTGAAAATTTATCTTTATAATATTAATATAAAGTAATGAATTAACTTTTCTTAGAATACTTTGCTAGTCTAGCAGAGTTAGAAGTTAGATTCCACAATATACAGAACCTATAGTAGACATTACACTGTCCTCACCAATATTTCCCACTATTTTTATTCCAGATGCCTAGGAGGACTACCTCTCTCCTCCATATTTAAGTGAGGCACAGTCATGACACCTGCTTTAGCCAATAAACTATAAGCAGAAGCCTGTATGGGCCAGTTAGTGATTTAAAGAGTTTCCTTCCCCTGCTTCAGCAACAGCTGAGGTCCAGATGGTGGAGGTTTCTCTGTTTCCAACCCCAGTTTAACATTGCAAGGATTGCAGCCTCCAGCTGACATGGGATGGACATGGAGTATGAGTCAAAAATGAACTTTGTTGTTTTAAGCCATTTATATGTTGAGATACTTTATTAGAGTAATCTGCCTCATTCTGTCTGATACAGGATCATTTATGTTAACCTGTGTAGGAAATCACTTATCAGAACACCACGGAGTCTTTTGCTAGTTCCTTTGGCCACATATTCATTTCCATCATTCTAATCAACAGCAGTGCCATCACAAGGCAAAGATGAGGCAGAATCGGCCTTTATTTTGCACAGGCTACAACTGTGTATGTGTGTGTGTGTGTGTGTGTGGCTTTCACCAACATTCTTTCTTTAACCACTATGATTCAGGATTTAACATCGTTGCAAGTGGCCATGTAGCCAAACCTAACTGTTGGAATTGGAATGGCCTCCATTAAGCTTTGAAACAGCCAAAGCGCTCATGCATATATGTTTATATGTGTGTGTGTATTTGTGTATGAATGTGCAGTATGTAGGATATAAGAGAGAGAGAAAGGAGACATCATAACTGTGCCAGAGTTTTGAGAAAGAAACAATAAACTGCTGAGCCTATTAGAATGGATTTATGCTTTAGGAACAGGAAATCAACCAGTTGACTCAGATCCTCAGGACACTAGTCACTTCACTAATGCTATAAAAATGTGATGAATAGAGTGTCCCAGCATCATAGAGAAGCTAAGTGTGAGCTGTAATTCGTTGGTCATCTGTTGACAATAAAGATTCTGCTGTAAGACAGAGCTTGGTGACAGTAGGATTCTGAAATGAAAGGAAAAGTGGTTGTATTGACCACAGTGGTCCACAAGGCCAGAGTCAGCAATGAAGTGTTGCTATTACCTGTATAACTTATGTATTTTCCTATATAACCAAAACAATCAAGAATGGGTGAGTGGAAAGTCAACAGTGGCTTAGAAAAATCACATCCTTTGCCTAGCTTTCAGAAACTGACCCTGTTCTCCAACCCAGATCTCATCTATTGAAAGAGAGGCCAAGTCTTCATGATTAAACACTATGAAACTCCATCACATACAATAAATATCCCTTCATTCTTTCTCCAAAGAGATAGGTAACTATTTACCTAAATATTACATAAAAGATAGTTTCAAAGGATATAGTATCTGAAGTGACAATGACTGTATGTCAATTAAGGGCAAAAAATAACCATGTCTCCCCTTTTAGAGTGGTAGTATACTGATGCCAGATGATAAATATAGTCCTCACTGAAGTCAATCTCATAAAAATGCATAAAAGTGTGCATAAAAATACATGTGTAAGTATAATCATATCAGTGTTCCTGATAGCAAAACATAAATAAAAGTTCATCAATTATATAGCAGTTTAAATAAAAATAAACCCTTCCATACATGGTTCAATGATATTTTACAAGAGTGCCAAGACCCTTGATATTGGATTTAATAACAGTGATTTCTTGGATATGGCACCAAAAGCACAGGCAACAAAAGTAAAAACAGATAAATTGGATTACATCAAAATTTAAAACTTCTGTGCATCAAAAGACACAACAATAAATAGAATAAAAATGCAACCTGTGGAATGGGAGAAAATATTTGGAAGTAATATATATGATAAGGGATTACTATCCAGAATACATAACGACATTCTGCAATTCAACAATAAAATAATAATAATAATAACCTGGTTAAAATATGGGTGGTGACACATGGATTAAAGGAGAAATCTCAAGAAAAATTTTAAAATATTTTGAATTAAATGAAAATGAAAACAACTTATTATGATGTGTGGAATGCAACAAAACAGTGCTTAGAAGGAAATTTATAGCATTGAATGCATATATTAGAAAAGAAGAAAGATCTAAAATCAATAATCTAAGTTTCCAACTTAGGAACTAAAAAAGAAGGGCAAATTAATTTTAAAATAAGCAGAAGAAAATAAATAAGAATTTGAGCAGACATAAATGAAATTTAAAACAAGAAATCAACAGAGAAAATTAATGAAATCAAAAGCTGGTTCTTTGAGAAGAGTCATGGATGTAGAAAACAAATTTATGGTTACTGGGGGGGGTGAGTGGAAAGAGGGATAATTGGGGAGATTGGGATTGACATATATATACTACTATATATAAAATAGGTAACTAATAAGGACCTACTATATAGCACAGGGAACTCTACTCAATACTCTGTAATGGCCTATATGGGAAAAGAATCTAAAAAAGAGTAGATATACGTGTATTTATATCTGTTTCACTTTGCTGTACACCTGAAAATAACACAACATTGTAAATCAACTATACCCCAATAAATATTGGATGATCCTTGAGGACATGACACCAGTGAAATAAGCCGGACACTAATGGAAAAATATCATATGATTTCACTTACATGAAGTTCCTAGAATAATTAAATACATAGAGGCAGAAAGCAGAACTGAGGTTACTAAGGCCTGGGGGTAGGCAATACTTTTTGTTTAATGTGTACAGAGTTTCAGTTTGGGATGATGAAGAGAATTCTGGAGATGGAGAGTGGTAATGATTAAACAACAATGTGAATATACTTCATTCCACTTACCTGTGCACTTAAAATGGTTAAAATGGTAAATCTTATGTTATGTATATTTTACCACAATTTTTAAAATGAGCAATTTAAGCATACAACTTAGAGACATAGAGGCAAATACTAAAAGAAATAGCATTAAGAGTTGGAAGTGTTTTCCTCTGAGGATGGGAGATAGTGGGGGAAGGGATGCTGTTTTTCAAACAAGCTTTGTAAAACTAACTTAAACTGTGTGCATGTAAAATTTTGATAATACTGTAATCAAAAATCATAAATTTGAAATAATTTTTGAAAAGCTGGCTCTTTGAAAAGATCAATCAAATCTAAGTACCTGTAGCCAGGCTAAGAAAAAAGAGAGAGAAGACACAAATTACTAATATAAAAAAAATGAAAAAAGGGACAGCACAACAGATTTTATGGACATTAAAAGGATAATGAAAGAATACAATGAACAGCCCTATGCCCACTGATTTCATAACCTAGATGAAATGCACCAATTCCTAGAAAGAGACAATTTGAAAAAATTAACACAGGAAGATATATACAGTCTAAATAGGCCAATACCTATTAAAGAAATTAATTTATCAAAACAGAAAGAACTAGGCACAGTTGCATTTATTGGTGAATTCTCCAAAATTTTTTTTTCATTTTAGTCTCATTTTTATTTTTATTTTTTAACATCTATATTGGAGTATAATTGCTTTACAATGGTTTGTCAGTTTCTGCTGTATAACAAAGTGAATCAGCTATACATATACATATATCCCCATACCTCCTCCCTCTTGCGTCTCCCTCCCACCATCCCTATCTCACCCATCTAGGTGAACACAAAGCATGGAGCTGATCTCCCTGTGCTATGCGGCTGCTTCCCTCTAGCTATCTATTTTACATTTGGTAGGGTATATATGTCCATGCCACTCTCTCACTTTGTCCCAGCTTACCCTTCCCCCTCCCCATGTCCTCAAGTCCATTCTCTACGTGTGCGTCTTTATTCCTGTCCTGCCCCTAGGTTCTTCAGAACCTTTTTTTTTTTTTTAGATTCCATATATATGTGTTAGCATATGGTATTTGTTCTTCTTTTTCTGACTTACTTCACTCTGTATGACAATCTCTAGGTCCATCCACCTCACCACAAATAACTCAATTTCATTTCTTTTTATGGCTGAGTAATATTCCATTGTATATATGTGCCACATCTTCTTTATCCATTCACCTGTTGATGGACACTTAGGTTGCTTCCATGTCCTGGCTATTGTAAATAGAGCTGCAATGAACATTGTGATACTTGACTCTTTTTGAATTTTGGTTTTCTCTAGGTATATGCCCAGTAGTGGGATTGTTGGGTCATATGATAGTTCTATTTTTAGTTTTTTAAGGAACCTCCATAGTGTTCTCTGTAGTGGCTGTATCAATTTACATTCTGACCAACAGTGCAAGAGTGTTCCCTTTTCTCCACACCCTCTTCAGCATTTATTGTCTGTAGATTTTTTGATGATACCATTCTGAATGGTGTGAGGTGTTACCTCATTGTAGTTTTGATATGCATTTCTCTAATAATTAGTGATGTTGAGCATCCTTTCTTGTGTTTGTTGGCAATCTGTATATCTTCTTTGGAGAAATGTCAATTTAGGTCTTCTGCCTATATTTAGATTGGGTTCTTTGTTTTATTGATATTGAACTGCATGAGCTGTTTGTATATTTTGGAGATTAATCCCCTGTCAGTTGCTTCATTTGCAAATATTTTCTCCCACTCTGAGGGTTGTCTTTTCGTTTTGTTTATGGTTTCCTTGCTGTGCAAAAGTTTTTAAGTTTCATTAGGTCCCATTTGTTTATTTTTGTTTTTATTTCCATTTCTCTAGGAGGTGGGTCCAAAAGGATCTTGCTGTGATTTATGTCATAGAGTGTTCTGCCTATGTTTCCTCTAAGAGTTTTATAGTGTCTGGCCTTACATTTAGGCCTTTAATCCATTTTGAGTTTATTTTTGTCTATGGTGTTAGAGAGTGTTCTAATTTCATTCTTTAACATGTAGCTGTCCAGTTTTCCAGCACCACTTATTGAAGAGGCTCTCTTTTCTCCATTGTATATCCTTGCCTCCTTTGTCATAGATTAATTGACCATAGGTGCGTGGCTTTATCTCTGGGGCTTTCTATCCTGTTCCACTGATCTATATTTCTGTTTTTGTGCCAGTACCATACTGTCTTGATGATGGTAACTTTGAAGTATAGTCTGAAGTCAGGGAGCCTGATTCCTCCAGCTCCATTTTTCTTTCTCAAGATTGCTTTGGCTTTTCAGGGTCTTTTGTGTTTCCATACAAATTGTGAAATTTTGTGTTCTAGTTCTGTGAAAAGTGCCTTTGGTAGTTTGATAGGGATTGCACCGATACCGTGGATTGCTTTGGGTAGCATAGTCATTTTCACAATATTGATTCTTCCAATCCAACAACATGGTATATCTCTCCATCTGTTTGTATCATCTTTAACTTCTTTCATCAGTCAGTGTCTTATAGCTTTCTGCATACAGGTCTTTTGTGTCCTTAGGTAGGTTTATTCCTAGGTATTTTATTCTTGTTGTTGTAATGGTAAATGGGAGTGTTTCTTTAATTTCTCTTTCAGGTTTCTCATCATTAGTGTATAGGAATGCAAGAGATTTCTGTGCATTAATTTTGTATCCTACTACTTTATACCAAATTCATTGATTAGCTCTAGTAGTTTTCTGGTAGCATCTTTAGGATTCTCTATGTATAGTATCATGTCATCTGCGAACAGTGACAATTTACTTCTTTTTTCCCTATTTGGATTCCTTTTATTTTTCTTCTCTGATTGCTGTGGGTAAAACTTCCAAAACTATGTTGAATAATAGTGGTGAGAGTTGTCAACCTTGTCTTGTTCCTGATCTTAGTGGAAATGATTTCAGTTTTTCACCATTGAGAATGATGTTGGCTGTGGGTTTGTCATATTTGGCCTTTATTATGTTGAGGTAAGTTCCCTCAATGCCTACTTATTGAAGGGTTTTTATCATAAATGCGTATTGAATATTGTCAAAAGCTTTTTCTGCATCTATTGAGATGATCATATGGTTTTTCTCCTTCAATTTGTTAATACGGTTTATCACATTGATTGATTTGCATATATTGAAGAATCCTTGCATTCGTGGGATAAACCCCACTTGATCATGGTGTGTGATCCTTTTCATGTGTTGTTGGATTCTGTTTGCTAGTATATTGTTGAGGATTTTTGCATCTATGTTCATCAGTGATATTGGCCTGTAGTTTTCTTTCTTTGTGACATCTTTGTCTGGTTTTGGTATCAGGGTGATGGTGGCCTCGTAGAATGAGTTTGGGAGTGTTCCTCCCTCTGCAATATTTTGGAAGAGTTTGAGAAGGGTAGGTGTTAGCTCTTCTCTAAATGTTTGATAGAATTCACCTGTGAAGCCATCTGTTCCTGGGCTTTTGTTTGTTGGAAGATTTCTTTTTTTTTTATTAGTCATCAGTTTTATACACCTCAGTGTATACATGTCAATCCCAATCGCCCAATTCACCACACCACCATCCCCACCCCACCGCAGTTTTCTCCCCTTGGTGTCCATATGTCTGTTCTCTACATCTGTGTCTCAACTTCTGCCCTGCAAACCTGCTCATCTGTACCATTTTTCTTGGTTCCACATACATGCGTTAATATATGATATTTGTTTTTCTCTTTCTGACTTACTTCACTCTGTATGACAGTCTCTAGATCCATCCACGTCTCAACAAATGACTCAATTTCGTTCCTTTTTATGGCTGAGTAATATTCCATTGTATATATGTACCACATCGTCTTTATCCATTCGTCTGTTGATGGGCATTTAGGTTGCTTCCATGACCTGGCTATTGTAAATAGTGCTGCAATGAACATTCGGGTGCATGTGTCTTTTTGAATTACGGTTTTCTCCGGGTATATGCCCAGTAGTGGGATTGCTGGATCATATGGTAATTCTATTTTTAGTTTTCTAAGGAACCTCCATATTGTTCTCCATAGTGGCTGTATCAATTTACATTCCCACCAACAGTGCAAGAGGGATCCCTTTTCTCCACACCCTCTCCAGCATTTGTTGTTTGTAGATTTTCTGATGATGCCCATTCTAACTGGTGTGAGGTGATACCTCATTGTAGTTTTGATTTGCATTTCTCTAATAATTAGTGATGTTGAGCATCTTTTCATGTGCTTCGTGGCCATCTGTATGTCTTCTTTGGAGAAATGTCTATTTAGGTCTTCTGCCCATTTTTGGATTGGGGTGTTTGTTTCTTTAATATTGAGCTGAATGAGCTGTTTATATATTTTGGAGATTAATCCTTTGTCCGTTGATTAATTTGCAAATATTTTCTCCCATTCTGAAGGTTGTCTTTTCGTCTTGTTTATGGTTTCATTTGCTGTGCAAAAGCTTTGAAGTTTCATTAGGTCCCATTTGTTTATTTTTGTTTTTATTTCCATTACTCTAGGAGGTGGATCAAAAAAGATCTTGCTGTGATTTACGTCAAAGAGTGTTCTTCCTATGTTTTCCTCTAAGAGTTTTATAGTGTCCAGTCTTACATTTAGGTCTCTAGTCCATTTTGAGTTTATTTTTGTGTATGGTGTTAGGGAGTATTCTAATTTCATTGTTTTACATGTAGCTGTCCAGTTTTCCCAGCACCACTTACTGAAGAGACTGTCTTTTCTCCATTGTATATCTTTGCCTCCTTTGTCATAGATTAGTTGACCATAGGTGCGTGGGTTTATCTCTGGGCTTTCTATTTTGTTCCATTGATCTATGTTTCTGTTTTTGTGCCAGTACCATATTGTCTTGATTACTGTAGCTTTGTAGTATAGTCTGATGTCAGGGAGTCTGATTCCTCCAGCTCCGTTTTTTTCCCTCAAGACTGCTTTGGGTATTCGGGGTCTTTTGTGTCTCCATACAAATTTTAAGATGATTTGTTCTAGCTCCATTAAAAAATGCCATTGGTAATTTGATAGGGATTGCATTGAATCTGTAGATTGCTTTGGGTAGTATAGTCATTTTCACAATGTTGATTCTTCCAATCCAAGAACATGGTATATCTCTCCATCTGTTGGTATCATCTTTAATTTCTTTCATCAGTGTCTTATAGTTTTCTGCATACAGGTCTTTTGTCTCCCAGGTAGGTTTATTCCTAGGTATTTTATTCTTTTTGCTGCAATGGTAAATGGGAGTGTTTCCATAATTTCTCTTTCAGATTTTTCATCATTAGTGTATAGGAATGCAAGAGATTTCTGTGCATTAATTTTGTATCCTGCAACTTTACCATATTCATTAATTAGCTCTAGTAGTTTTCTGGTGGCAGTTTTAGGATTCTCTATGTATAGTATCATGTCATCTGCAAACAGTGACAGTTTTACTTCTTCTTTTCCAATTTGTACTCCTTTTCTTTTTCTTCTCTGATTGCTGTGGCTAGGACTTCCTGAACTATGTTGAATAATAGTGGTGAGAGTGGACATCCTTGTCTCATTCCTGATCTTAGAGGAAACGCTTTCAGTTTTTCACCGTTGAGAATGATGTTTGCTGTGGGTTTGTCATATATGGCCTTTATTATGTTGAGGTAGGTTCCCTCTATGCCCACTTTCTGGAGAGTTTTTATCAAAAATGGGTGTTGAATTTTGTCAAAAGCTTTTTCTGCATCTATTGAGATGATCATATGGTTTTTATTCTTCAGTTTGTTAATATGGTGTATCACATTGATTGATTTGCGTATATTGAAGAATCCTTGCATCCCTGGGATAAATCCCACTTGATCATGGTGTATGATCCTTTTAATGTGTTGTTGGATTCTGTTTGCTAGTATTTTGTTGAGGATTTTTGCATCTATATTCATCAGTGATATTGGTCTGTATTTTTCTTTTTTGGTAGTGTCTTTGTCTGGTTTTGGTATCAGGGTGATGGTGGCCTCATAGAATGAGTTTGGGAGTGTTCCTTCCTCTGCAATTTTTTGGAAGAGTTTGAGAAGGATGGGTGTTAGCTCTTCTCTAAATGTTTGATAGAATTCACCTGTGAAGCCATCTGGTCCTGGACTTTTTTTGTTGGAAGATTTTTAATCACAGTTTCAATTTCATTACTTGTGATTGGTCTGTTCATATTTTCTATTTCTTCCTGGTTCAGTCTTGGAAGGTTATACCTTTCTAAGAATTTGTCCATTTCTTCCAGGTTGTCCATTTTATTGGCATAAATTTGCTTGTAGTAGTCTCTTAGGATGCTTTGTATTTCTGCGGTGTCTGTTGTAACTTCTCCTTTTTCATTTCTGATTTTATTGATTTGAGTCCTCTCCCTCTTTTTCTTGATGAGTGTGGCTAATGGTTTATCAATTTTGTTTATCTTCTCAAAGAACCAGCTTTTAGTTTTATTGATCTTTGCTATTGTTTTCTTTGTTTCTATTTCATTTATTTCTGCTCTGATCTTTATGATTTCTTTCCTTTTGCTAACTTTGGGTTTTGTTTGTTCTTCGTTCTCTAGTTTCTTTAGGTGTAAGGTTAGATTGTTTACTTGAGATTTTTCTTGTTTCTTTAGGTAGGCTTGTATAGCTATAAACTTCCCTCTTAGAACTGCTTTTTCTGCATCCCATAGGTTTTGGGTCATCGTGTTTTCATTGTCATTTGTCTCTAGGTATTTTTTGATTTCCTCTTTGATTTCTTCAGTGATCTCTTGGTTATTTAGTAACATATTGTTTAGTCTCCATGTGTATGTGTTTTTTACGTTTTTTTCCCTGTAATTCATTTCTAATCTCATAGTGTTGTGGTCAGAAAAGATGCTTGATATGATTTCAGTTTTCTTAAATTTCCTGAGGCTTGATTTGTGACCCAAGATGTGATCTATCCTGGAGAATGTTCCGTGCACACTTGAGAAGAACGTGTAGTCTGCTGTTTTTGGATGGAATGTCCTATAAATATCAATTAAATCTATCTGGTGTATTGTGTCATTTAAAGCTTCTGTTTCCTTATTTATTTTCATTTTGGATGATCTGTCCATTGGTGTAAGTGAGGTGTTAAAGTCCCCCACTATTATTGTGTTACTGTCGATTTCCTCTTTTATAGCTGTTAGCAGTTGCCTTATGTATTGAGGTGCTCCTATGTTGGGTGCATATATATTTATAATTGTTATATCTTCTTCTTGGATTGATCCCTTGATCATTATGTAGTGTCCTTCCTTGTCTCTTGTAACATTCTTTATTTTAAAGTCTATTTTATCTGATATGAGTATAGCTACTCCAGCTTTCTTTTGATTTCCATGTGCATGGAATATCTTTTTCCATCCCCTCACTTTCAGTCTGTATGTGTCCCTAGGTCTGAAGTGGGTCTCTTGTAGACAGCATATATATGGGTCTTGTTTTTGTATCCATTCAACAAGCCTGTGTCTTTTGGTTGGAGCATTTAATCCATTCACATTTAAGGTAATTATCGATATGTATGTTCCTATGACCATTTTCTTGATTGTTTTGGGTTTGTTTTTGTAGGTACTTTTCTTCTCTTGTGTTTCCCACTTAGAGAAGTTCCTTTAGCATTTGTTGTAGAGCTGGTTTGGTGGTGCTGAATTCTCTTAGCTTTTGCTTGTCTGTAAAGCTTTTGATTTCTCCATCAAATCTAAATGAGATCCTTGCAGGGTAGAGTAATCTTGGTTGTAGATTCTTCCCTTTCATCGCTTTAAGTATATCATGCCACTCCCTTCTGGCTTGTAGAGTTTCTGCTGAGAAATCAGCTGTTAACCTTATGGGAGTTCCCTTGTATGTTATTTGTCATTTTTCCCTTGCTGCTTTCAATAATTTTTCTTTGTCTTTAATTTTTGCCACTTTGATTACTATGTGTCTCGGCGTGTTTCTCCTTGGGTTTATCCTGTATGGGACTCTCTGCGCTTCCTGGACTTGGGTGGCTATTTCCTTTCCCATGTTAGGGAAGTTTTTGACTATAATCTCTTCAAATATTTTCTCTGGTCCTTTCTCTCTCTGTTTTCCTTCTGGGACCCCTATAATGCGAATGTTGTTGCGTTTAATGTTGTCCCAGAGGTCTCTTAGGCTGTCTTCATTTCTTTTCATTCTTTTTTCTTTAGTCTGTTCCGCAGCAGTGAATTCCACCATTCTGTCTTCCAGGTCACTTATCCGTTCTTCTGCCTGAGTTATTCTGCTATTGATTCCTTCTAGTGTAGTTTTCATTGCAGTTATTGTATTGGTCATCTCTGTTTGTTTGTTCTTTAATTCTTCTAGGTCTTTGTTAATCATTTCTTGCATCTTCTCAATCTTTGCCTCCATTCTTATTCCGAGGTCCTGGATCATCTTCACTATCATTATTCTGAATTCTTTTTCTGGAAGGTTGCCTATCTCCACTTCATTTAGTTGTTTTTCTGGGGTTTTTTCTTGTTCCTTCATCTGGTATATAGCCCTCTGCCTTTTCATCTTGTCTATCTTTCTGTGAATGTGGTTTTTGTTCCACAGGCTGCAGGATTGTAGTTTTTCTTGCTTCTGCTGTCTGCCCTCTGGTGGTTGAGGCTATCTAAGAAGCTTGATGGGAGGCTCTGGTGGTGGGTAGAGCTGATTGTTGCTGTGGCGGTAAGAGCTCCATAAAACTTTAATCCACTTGACTGTTGATGGGTGGGGCTGGGTTCCCTCCCTGTTGGTTGTTTTGCCTGAGGCAACCCAACCCTGGAGCCTACCTTGGCTCTTTGGTGGGGCTAATGGCAGACTCTGGGAGGGCTCACACCAAGGAGTACTTCCCAGAACCTCTGCTGCCAGTGTCCTTGTCCCCACGGTGAAACAGAGCCAGCCCCCGCCTCTGCAGGAGACCCTCCAACACTAGCAGGTAGGTCTGCTTCAGTCTCCCCCAGGGTCACTGCTCCTTCCCCTGGGTCCTGATGCGCACACTATTTTGTGTGCGCCCTCCAAGAGTGGGGTCTCTGTTTCCCCCAGTCCTGTTGAAGTCCTGCAATCAATTCCCACTGGGCTTCAAAGTCTGATTCTCTATGAATTCCTCCCCCCGTTGCCGGACCCCCAGGTTGGGAAGCCTGACGTGGGGCTCAGAACCTTCACTCCAGTGGGTGGACTTCTGTGGTATAAGAGTTCACCAGTCTGTGAGTCAGCCACCCAGCAGTTATGGGATTTGACTTTACTCTGATTGCGCCCCTCCTACCGTCTCACTGTGGCTTCTCCTCTGTCCTTGGACGTGGGGTATCCTCCTTGGTGAAGTCCAGTGTCTTCCTGTCGATGATTGTCCAGCAGCCAGTTGTGATTCTGGTGCTCTCGCAACAGGGAGTGAGAGCACGTCCTTCTACTCCACCATCTTGGTTAATCCTCTTATCTGTTGGAAGATTTTTAATCACAGTTTCAATTCCAGTGTTTGTGATCTGTCTGTTTATATTTTCTATTTCTTCCTGTTTCAGTCTCAGAAGGTTGTGCTTTTCTAAGAATTTGTCCATTTCTTCCAGGTTGTCCATTTTATTGGCATATAGTTGCTTGTAGTAATCTCTCATGATCCTTTGTATTTCTGCAGTGTCAGTTGTTACTTCTCCTTTTTCATTTCTAATTCTGTTGATTTGAGTCTTTTCCCTTTTTTTCTTGATGAGTCTGGCTAACGGTTTATCAATTTTGTTTATGTTCTCAAAGAACAAGTTTTTAGTTTTATTGATCTTTGCTATTGTTTCCTTCATTTCTTTTTCATTTATTTCTGATCTGATCTTTATGTTTCTTTTCCTTCTGCTAACTTTGGGGTTTATTTGTTCTTCTTTCTCTAATTGTTTTAGGTGTAAGATTAGGTTATTTATTTGAGATGATTCTTGTTTCTTGAGGTAGGATTTTATTGCTATAAACTTCCCTCTTAGAAGTTCTTTTGCTGCATCCCATAGGTTTTGGGTCATTGTGTTTTCATTGTCATTTGCTTTTGTGAGCAACTGTAGACTTGGGGTTTGCTTTCTCCATCTAATTTGTTTCTGGTTTTATGTTTATCTTGGTTTAGATAATAAGCTCTAAATACTAAACTAAGATAAACATAAAACCAGAAACAAATTAGGTGGAGAAAGCAAACCCCAAGTCTCCAGTTGCTCCCAAAGTCCACTGCCTCAATTTTGGGATGATTCATTGTCTACTCGGGTATTCTATAGATGCAGGCTACATCAAGTTGATTGTGGAGGTTTAATCCACTGCTCCTGAGGCTGCTGGGAGAAATTTCCCTTTCTCTTCTTTGTTCGCACAGCTCCTGGGGTTCCACTTTGGATTTGGCCCCCGCCTCTGCGTGTAGGTTGCCTGAGGGCATCTTTTCACCGCCCAGACAGGAGGGGGTTAAAATAGCAGCTGGTTTATGGTCTCTGGCTCACTCAGGCCAGGGGGAGGGAGGGGTATGGAATGCAGGGAGAGCCTACGGCAGCAGAGGCCAACATGAGGTTGCAACAGCCTGTGGTGTCATGTGTTCTCCCGGGAAAGTTGTCCCTGGATCACGGGACCCTGGCAGTGGCGGGCTGCACAGGCTCCTGGGAGGGGAGGTGTGGAGAGTGACCTGTGCTTGCACACAGGCTTCCTGGTGGCTGCAGCAGCAGCCTTAGCATCTCATGCCCATCTCTGGGGTCTGCACTGATAACCATGGCTGGCGCCCATCTCTGGAACTTGTTTAGGCGGTGCTCTGAATCCCCTCTCCTCACGCACCCCAAAACAATGGTCTCTTGCCTCTTAGGCAGGTCCAGACTTTTTCCCGGACTCCCTCCCGGCTAGCTGTGGCACACTAACCCCCTTCAGGCTGTGTTCAAGTAGCCAACCCCAGTCCTCTCCCTGGGATCTGACCTCTGAAGCCCGAGCCTCAGTTCCCAGCCCCCGCCCACCCTGGCGGGTGAGCAGACAAGCCTCTCAGGCTGGTGAGTGCTGGTCGGCACTGATTCTCTGTGCAGGAATCTCTCTGCTTTGCCCTCTGCACCCCTGTTGCTGCGCTGTCCTCCGTGGATCCGAAGTCTCCCCCCCGCCACCCCCCATCTCTTCCAGTGAAGGGGCTTCCAACTGTGTGGAAACTTTTCCTCCTTCACAGCTCCCTCCCACTGGTGCAGGTCCCATCCCTATTCTTTTGTCTCTGTTTTTCCTTTTTTCTTTTGCCCCACCCAGGTACTTGGGGATTTTCTTGCCTTTTGGGAAGTCTGAGGTCTTCTGCCAGTGTTCAGTAAGTGTTCTGTAGGAGTTGTTCCACATGTAGATGTATTTTTGATGTATTTGTGGGGAGGAAGGTGATCTCCACATCTTACTCCTCCACCGTCTTGAAGGTCCCCACTCCAAAACTTTTAGGGAAGAAATTATAGCAATTCCATACTATCTCTTTCATAAGATAGAAACAGAGGGAATACTTCTTAACTCATTCTATGAGACCAGCATTACCCTAATACCAAAATGAGACAGAGATATTCCAAGAAAAGAAAGCTACAGACCAATATTTCTTATGAACTAGATGTAAAAATCCTCAACAAAATATTAGGAAATTGAATTCAATAAAATATAAAAAGAATTATACTCCATGACCAAGTGAGATTTATCCCATAATTGCAAGGCTGATTCAATATTCAAAAATCAATTAAATGTAATCCATCACATCAACAGACTAAAAAAGAAAAATCACTTGATTTATCAATAGAGGCAGAAAAATTATTTTAAAAACTCAAAACCCATTCCTAATAAAAACTCTCAGTAAACTAGCACTGAGGGGAACTTCCTCATTTTGATAAAGAATATCTAGAAAGAACCTACTGTTAATATCATACTTAACAATGAGTAACTTGAAGGTTTTTTTTTTCCCTAAGATCAAGTATAAAACAAGGATTTTCCTAATTTCTTTTCAATATGTATTTAAGTTCATCTAATGCAACATGAAAAGAAAGGGAAAGGAAAGGTGTGTCAATTGGGAAAGAGGAAGGAATACTATCTTTGTTCACAGATGACATGATTGTCCATGTAGAAAATTTGAAAAGATCAACAAAAAAACCCCTCCTGGAGCAAATCCTGTTTTCCACAGCAGCAGCACCATTTGACATCCCCATGTACCATGCACAAGTGTTCAGATTTTTCCAAATCCTTGCCAACATGTGTTATTTTCTGGTTTCTTAGGAGTAGATGTCTTACAGATAAAATTACTGTATGCTTCAGCAATTCCACCTCTAGGTATATACCCATAAAAATTGAAATCAGAGTCTGATTGGACACCCATGTTCATAGAAACAGTAGCCACAATAGCCAAAATGCAGAAACAATTCAAGTGTCCATCTGATGAATGGCTAAACAAAATGTGATGGATATATAATGAAATTTTTTTTTTTTTGCCTTAAAAAGGAAGAAAATTCTGACATGTGCTACAACATGGATGAACCTTGAGAACATTATGCTAAGGGAAAGAAATCAGTCATAAAAAGGCAAGTATAGTATGATTCCACTTATCTGAGGAACATGAGTAGTTAAATTCATAGGGACAGAAAGTAGAAGGATGGTTGCTAGAGACTATGGGCAGGGGAGAATGGGGAGTTGTATAGTGGGCATAGAGTTTCAGCTTTGGAAACTGAAAAAGGTTCTGGCGATTGGATGTACAAGAATCAGTGAGTATGAATGTACTTATGAATGGAACACTTAAAAATGGTTAAGATTGTAAATTTTATAAGTGCACTTTACCACAATTAAAAATAATTTAAAAAGTTAAAAAGAAAAAAATCTTCCCAATGATTCTCATGAAAATTCCTCTACAAAACTCATAGGAGATGGATAAAGTTCTTCCTCTCAATTTGATTTTTGTGACAAAATTATTTGAAATTATCATTATAGAAAGTATTTCTACTAGTAAAAAATGCCTTGGAAAATACATTTAATATTACTTTATATTTGTTGGTCTACTTTACCTCTATAAATCTTCCCTCATAATTATTTTTTATTTTGTCCTATAAGCAGAAAAAATTCTAATTCATTATTTATTGCTTAGATGAAGCATTTAAAAACTTGTTGGAAACTTGGAAAATTTGTTTTTAATTAAAAATATCATTTTCATCAAAAACGCATTTCCCATATAGATGTATTGAGTTCTTTTCCTACTCATGTAACTACACATTCTGGCCCTTTCACTCAGGAAGCTTTGGCTTTGTGCAGTCACAGGCTCTATTATCAGTTCATCTCCTAAGAGTTTATATAAGAGGATAATGGCAATGCATGCTAGAAAATGCATCCAGCACTTAGACTGAAGTGATAAGTAATACACTGCAAGAATGAATCTTTAATACTGGCAATACAGAAGACTGTGCAAAGCTTTGCTAGATTCACCAGTCTTGAAATATGTTTAGCTATGATGTGTATAGTGTAGCTGACAGTAGCTTTATTAAATTGTGTCCACAATCAAAAAAAAAAAGTAATGGCATTTATGATATGTTATGGTTTCAATATTTGAGACATAGTGCCTCATCTGTGTCAGTACGTGGGTGAACAGTTTGTAAAATCATTAATGAAACTATACCTACCAGTACAATAAAATTCGACCTTGTCCTTTTCACTGTGAAAGTAAAATATTGTCAAAAAATGGCCCAGTAATAATGTTGATATTTTCTCTCTTCTGCGTTTGCAGAATTATATTTGATATAGGGAAAATAAAAGGCATTAAAACTTTTTCTACTCCTCTAATTTCTTAGGATTTCGATATTTAAATACCAATTTTAAACTGGAAAATCCATTAAAATAATTACCTTAAGTAAAAAGATATGAAACCAGTTAGCAGTTAGCCCTTCATTCTCTGATTTTTTTTCCTTTGTGGAGAATTCCTTATTTTCCTTTTTTGAATAGTTTTGGTATGGTTATTGTACATCCAAAGATGTGTTTATGTATTCTTTTATTTTTAGGGTGTAAGTAGACACTGGAATTCTTTTCTTTTTGAAATGTTGAGCATGCTACACTTAAATATTGCCTTTTTCTTATCATGCCTGGCAATAAGGAAACACAAATGCTATCTAAGCTGTATCCTATGGCACCATGATTTTGGAGTACACATCCATTAGGGCATTATCCAATGCCAATGGCTGGAGCTATACCCTATGACTCTGAGAGTCTACATGAAGATGAAATAGTTAGTATAGATGTTTGTTAACAGTTAGCAAAAATCCCCTTCTAGACTTCCCAATCATAATCTCCTAGAAAACCCCATCACTGGTTATTAAGAAATATGGGCTTATGATGTTATGGGAGAGGCGAAAGCTATAAGGATTCAACAAAACAAATTTAATATAAAAAAGAGGCAGAAAAGATACTAATTTAAATTTTGTCAAAATTTACTCTAAGCGTGCCTTGAAATTTCACATGATGCCAGCAGTTGTGGGGCTATGGGACATTGCTTTGTTTTGCTTGTTTGTTTTTAGTTCTTACAGTGTAGACTGCCATCTGTTCTTAATTCATTAACCTTAGAATCCATGGAAGTTACAGCTAAAGGGGAGTCACGGGGTAGGAGATGAGGAAGGGAAGATGTCCTAGAAACAGTAACTACTTAGCTCTTAGTTTAGCTTGGTTGTGCTCTTAACCCCAGACCTGACTGTGTCCCTACAAAGAAAATTCTTGTAAGCTGATTTTCCAAGCAGAGAAGAAACAAAGGCATGTATCCAAGCGATATTATATAATTTCTACTGTAGCAAAAATATCAATTCCTCTCTTTATCTTTTTTTTTCTCCATTGGTATAACAATTTCATCTATATCAAAGAAGATATGCTTTCCCAATCTTCCACAATAACTGCTAACTTTCATTAACTTTTAATTGCTGCCTTTTTGACCTTTGGGTGAAAATTTGCCTCAAGTTAACAGTGTTTGGAGTCACTTCAAATTACTCAAAAATCTTTCTGAACAAGTACTGACGTTGCCAAACTGCCTACTTTCAAGGTCAGTGGATTTCCATTTGAAAGGCTCTAGTGGTC
The DNA here is from genome assembly GCF_028564815.1 of Eubalaena glacialis. Lineage (NCBI taxonomy): Eukaryota > Metazoa > Chordata > Mammalia > Artiodactyla > Balaenidae > Eubalaena > Eubalaena glacialis. The sequence goes on along the minus strand of NC_083718.1, from coordinate 12,765,540 downwards.
ACTAAAAATTGCCTTGTGACAGGAGCCATATGTGTTGGCTGTCTAGAAGCAAAGATGGAGAATGCTTGGCTATTTCTGTAATCCTTTGGCTCCTGATGGTACTCAAAACCTCACATCCTCATAACCTTGGACTCCAGGCTCCTGAGGGACTGAGCGCCTGGCTTTTGACATGATGAATTATATGTTTCAAGGTTGCAAATTGCTCAATGAGTTACTTCAAGGAGATACATTTTTAGAAAGTTTGTATTCACAGGGTAGGTTAATGTGTCTACCTTGAAATGTTTATAAAAATAAATATTTTTAATGATGTATATTGTTGAAATGTATATGTCAAGAAAACCAAAAAAATTAAACAATTAACAAAAGCAATATAAAAAAATCCAAAATATTTAAAGTTTATAAAGTGGAATCGATTTAAGGTCACAGTAGTCATGAGATTCATAAAGGATTTGGTTTACCTTCCAGAAGAAAAATGATCTGCTTTTCCATTATTTATTAAAACCTCCATGTTCCTAGTTTGTATGTACATGTGTGTGTATCTGTTTATGTAAAATTTGTAATATAAGATGCACCGTTTTTATGTTGTTTTGTTTTGGGTTCCTTTCTTTGAATCATGAGCATATAGTTTAATCCTTATAGAAAAGGATGGGTTAAACTTAACTTTGTAACACCTTTTGTTTACTATCAAGAGCTATATTAAAATATTAATCTTATAAAAGTATTCCTGCACTCAAACATTTAATTTTCCTCCTCTGAATAGTACTTTTGTTAGATGTGTTCACATATATATTGCCTTTATACTCTTAACAACCCTTGAATTTTGAATTATTAATCATCATAGCAGATATATGAAAACTGAGGCTTAGGAGACTGAAGTAATTTGCCCAAGGCCATACAAGTAGTAAGTGGCAGTGTTTTCTAATTCCAAGCTTCATGACTATTCTCATTCTCATCATTCCATGAATTAGATTGGCATATGTTTTTTAATCTATGGATATAATTAAAGGCTAAAAATCTCTTGACTACTAAGTCAAGGACAAGAAAATGCTTATATAAAAATCAATGGATAGGTCTGAATGGTAGAATTAACTCCATATTTCTTTTTGTTAATTAAAGAAAAATATAGGACAATGAAATTGAACACTCAATGGTGCTAATTCCAACTTAGCTTTAATATTTGGAAGCTGATGGGACACTTGTGACTTTTTGGCTGATGTAATTATAACTGATGGTACATGTCTTCTCACTGATTGACATGTTTTATCCTTGACAGTTGAACAATTTAAGGACAAAGTCAATCATTGATTAGCTGTCATCTCATCTCCTTGTCCCATGAAAGACTGAATTATGTTTGTATTTCAAATGAGTTAATGTTGGCCAAAGGTATCACATAATAAAAGGGCTTTTAACTAATATACTAAATGAAAAAGCATTAATAATTAATTATTTTGATCCATTAATAATGAGAAGAAAAATTTTAATGGAATCATTACAAGTGAACAAGCAACTTCAAGAAGACAAATAATTAATATATTTGGGTACACAGAAATTCAATGATATCCTGGTAAATTACATTATGAGTTTTATCAAATTCCAGCACAGATGACTGACAAAGGGAAATAAAGAATTTCCCATAGATTTCATACTCAATTAAGAGATAAATTCTATATTTGCAAATGAAAAATACATTTTGCATCTTATAAGAATAAGATTAGAAAATAAATGTAGGCTGTAATATATAATACATAAATTGGCATGAATTTGCATATGGTATTCACTAAATTGTTTTTTGATCCAAAGGCATAAGTTGTCATTGTCAATATTTTAAATAGTGACATGGTTTCATTAACTAATGTATTATGATGAAACAATTTATTTTTTTAAATGTCATTGACTTTTCAAAAACGATTTTTTTTGGGTTATGTTTCATTTGGTTTTTCAAGTAGACACTCTAAAATTATTTTCTAAAACTAAACAAATACCTATGTGTTGCATACCAGATTCTTGTTAAGTTAAACTGAGAAAATCCCATTAAACATGATTTAGGTCACTTTTGTTACAATGGCCTGTTTTTATGCGTTCTTCTTTAAGAATGAACACCCAATCTTTATTTGTATGTTCCATGATATCTTAAGCTGGGTTCACCAAAATCTGACCCAGGAATGTGAATTCAAGTACAAATCAATAATGAGAGTAGTAAGATTGTGTGGGATCAGGACAGGGCAGAATCCAAACAAGGATGCAAATTCAGGCAAAGTCCCATCTACAACCTGATGTCATGAGAAGCTCTGGGGCACACATTATATCTCAAAATTTGGCCTATCTGGAGAGAAGACAGCTGGGTTTTAGAGCTCACCAGTGTTGGGTTTGAGTAAATACAGTGAAGTATAAACATCCAGTCTAGTTCATCTCTCTGTTCATGTAAGCAACACAATCGCAATAGCCCAGAGGCAGTCTTCAGAAAGATGCTGTGGATACTAGATGAAAAACAGAGCAAAGATGGGGGATTATTGCACAGAAGCTATAGAAGGGATCTGAGGGGACTGGGTGCAGCACCAATAGGGTCCACCACACATGATATCGCCCCAATTTAAGACTGATGCATATTCTTTGCCATATATCCTAATACCAAAATGCAGTTCTGTCAGTAATTATGAAAATGTAATTAGCTTTCTGCAACTCAGTCACTGGTGTTATCTATTAGAAGGCACATGGACAAACTTTAGAACTTTCATTTTGTTATTATGAGATGACTGTATCAGTTCACGTTCCGTCAGAGATGCTAAATAAAACAACTGGTCAATAATACCTGATAGATACATAGACAGACACATACATACATACATACATACATTCATACTTATATATCTATATAAATCTAGAGGTATACAGATTTATTATAAGGATTGGATTTCATGCAATTGTGGGAAATAATTGATCAGTTTATAAAAAACTATTACTTTGCATTTGATGTTGGCCTTGAATCAGCAGGGTAGATGGTGAGATAGTGGGGGAAGAAAAGATTGGTGAGGGCTAAAAAAAATAGAAACCCATGGGAATGATCTGGACTCATTTTGGTCACTCACTGCCTCTAAGTCTCCAACTTTAAAGATGTGTGGCCAACAGGAGGACAATTTGTCAAGAAACTAAGCATGCATCGGTCACTGGAGTGGAAAACTTCCAGTAGGAGCTGGAAGTGCAGTAGGTATGGCTGTTGCCCATGCCAGGAAGAAAAGCCAGAAGATTAAGGGAAAACAACCTTGAAGTGCTATAGCACATGATCTGGCACTGAACTTCCTGGTGTAAAAAGAATATTTCTGATGCTTCATTGCCACAATTTACATATGGCATAAATCATCTCTGTGACCACAGCTAACACAAGGATAGAATTTTAAGGAATTTAAATCTATCCATCATAGCTAAATTATCACAGTGCAAATCCATGACTATTCTAAGGTATGCCAGTCTGAGCTTTAGAAAAATAATAATTTGTCATATAATCTCATGTATTTTGAATACACTTTCTCACATTCTGATTAAAGAGAAATATGCAATTTAATATTGAGATTATTTATTTATTCAAAACATGGATACACATTAACTAACGCAGTAAAACAAAAGTAGGGATGGCTGAAGGTCAAGGACAGGTGTGCCCCAGAGATATGACATAATGCAATATTGGAAGTCACTTTTGCAAAGACATTGTCTCCCTTTATTTTTGAGCAATTAATTCACACGTTATTCCTCTATTCTTAGTTATAAATATTTTCTATGGCTTTGTGTTCGTGATGTAGGTCTGCATGTGCTTTTATGACCTTTTCTCATGGAACTCACACCTATAAGCTCAAGGCCTGTGAGAACACTGCGGGGAGGCACCCTTGAGAATGGAGAGTTTGAGGATTAATGAGGAAAAGTTAAGTTTACAAAGCAGAAATACTAGTGCTTTTGACATCAGAAATATGTTAACTAATATTCCCAATAATCAATGAACAAAGTCTCCTTCAATGATGTGTAGTGCTCACATGGGGCCATTTTATCATAAATCATAAATATTTCCAGTCCTTTGTAGAGATAGTCAGAAAAAACTCCTTGGAAATGTAAAGCCTCTGATAATTTGCTTTATTTTATTATAGTTAATTTAGCAATATTTCCACAGTAGGTGAACATTTGTGTGTGTGTGTGTTTGTGTGTGTGTGTGTGCTTAAACATTTGTGCTTCAGTAATGTGCTTATTAGTTGCCATGATGCTTTCAGATGAAAAATGAGAATGGAGATTAGTCATATGATTTATTTTAGCAAATGAAAATTAAAATAATAAACTAAGGAAAATACATGAAAGTTTAGATTCTTTTATATGTGACATTATGATACCACAGACATTATTGCCAAACTTTCATAAAGTGCATTTAAGACTTTAAAAATTAGAAATAAAACAAAACTGGATGTGATTTTCTACTGCATTTATACATACAAAGAACATTATGATAAAAAAATAATTTTGCTGAATACCACATGTTTTCAAGGAAAGCAAGATAACTTTTTAAAATCTTAGTTACCTAGCATCACATAGATATTCAAAACTGCTTTTTGAAACTTCTGAAACAGGAAATCTCTAAGGCCTCAGGATTTCTTTTTAACTAGTACGTTGATTCCATTAAAAGGGTTTCATATTTCTGCCAGTATTCAAGCAGACATGAATTTCAAGATATACTGAAACGAGCTCTTAGCAGATAATTAAAATATTCATTTTAAAAAAAATTTGTAAACATACAAAACTTAGGGTATGTATCTATTTTACATAATTAAAACATGAGTAATTATTTTTTCAAAAATCCGATGCAGTGTGTAAAATGCTATCTGAATTGTCTGTCAGACCCTGTGATTTTTTTGATGTAGCTTATTTAACAGGAAACAATATATCGCTCAGACGTATTGTGTAGCTAAATCGTACCTGGAAAATCTGAGTCAATAATAATAAATATTGAATAGAGATGATGTGCTTTTATAAATACTTACATATATAATTGCAAAAAATATACAATGTTCTTAAGGGTTTAAAAGAGTTCTTAGTTTAGAGGAACTTGGTTTAGAGATGCTTGATATAATATATAACACGATATAGACATTTTCAAAGTCTTTATCCTGTAAATTTAAATAAACAGAGGGGGAGGTGGCTCTTCAATGTGGGTTAATGGGATAGAGAAGGAAATACATACGTATACATTTTCAAATAGGGTAAATGTGAGATGGAACATTTCCCATAAATTAAAACAAAATTAATCACATCCCTCAATATTTTAAAACCTAATGTATTTTGCTACAATACTATGTACTCAGTATCCTTTTTATATTTGCAATATCAATACATCTCAAAATACAACACTAAGTTATCACCATTATTTGTGACCTGGTCAAAGCCTAATGGCCTATGTATGAGCTAATCCATTAAGTCACTGTGACTCAGATTTTTCTGCTGTGAAATAAGCAGATTGGTCCCGACGATGCCTACTATCCATAATCTATGCCACATTTTACACAGCAGTTTCTAGAATGAGAAACAGGTTCTTGTGATTCTGAAATATGTTGAATTTGGCAAGTAGTTCAAACTCTATGAGACTTGATTCATGATCCCTGAAATGGGAATAATAAAGGAGGTAATGAAATAGTAAAGACACATTGAATTTATCTTTAATGAATTATCATTTAGTCCTCACAGAAACCTTAAAATGGAAATATGGTTAGCATAATTTTGACACTGAGATGTGAAAAGAGTATCTAATTTCCAAATTATTAAAAGTCTTAGTAATACACTAAACTTTTCCCTGGCTCAAAGAAATTCTTTCACTAAAACACAAGATCCCTTATTTACCTAACAGGGTCAAATCAAGTGAAAGCATTTTAAAACTGTAATTCACTGTTCAAATATTAAAAATGATGATTTATTAGTAGAAGAGTTGAATCCACAGTACTAGATCTGTATCTAATGCAATATTTTCAGCTTACAGTTTTCTGATAATAACATCAGGATTCATAAATTATTAAAAGATGTTTATCAAGGTTTGCTGGGTCAACAACATATTCTGTATATTAAAGTAATACACTACGACCCAGCAATCCCACTACTGGGCATATACCCTGAGAAAACCATAATTCAAAAAGAGTCATGTACCACAATGTTCATTGCAGCTCTATTTACAATAGCCAGGACATGGAAACAACCTAAGTGTCCATCGACAGATGAATGGATAAAGAAGATGTGGCACATATATACAATGGAATATTACTCAGCCATAAAAGGAAATAAAACTGAGTTATTTATAGTGAGGTGGATGGACCTAGAATCTGTCATACAGAGTGAAGTTAAGTCAGAAAGAGAAAAATAAATACCATATGCTAACACATATATATGGAATCTAAAAAAAAAAAAAAAAAAAAAAGGTTCTGAAGAACCTAGGGGCAGGACAGGAATAAAGACGCAGACATAGAGAATGGACTTGAGGACACGGGGAAGGGGAAGGGGAAGCTGGGATGAAGTGAGAGAGTGGCATGGACATATATACACTACCAAATGTAAAATCGATAGCTAGTGGGAAGCAGCCGCATAGCATAGGGAGATCAGCTCAGTGCTTTGTGACCACCTAGAGGGGTGGGATAAGGATGGTGGGAGGGAGACGCAAGTGGGAGGAGGTATGGTGATATTTGTATATGTATGGCTGATTCACTTTGTTATAAAGCAGAAACTAACACACCATTGTAGAGCAATTATACTCCAATAAAGATGTTAAAATAAATCAATTAATTAAAAAAAGAACAACAAAAAATAATATACCACATGCTAGTTTCGAAACGTCTATTTATAAAGTTCCTTTAAGATTATACTTCACAAGTAAATTATAAGTCAAAAATAAGATCATATAAGGGCTTCTGTAAGAGTTCCAAGTGCTTCAAAAAGGAATTATACTTTGGGAATTTTAAACTGTCTTCACATGATATGCTTTGTACATGTCACATGCTGTTAGAGATGTGCCAGTGAATAAAATGATCAAGTAATATAAATGAAAAATATCAGCCTCAAATCAGCAAGTAGTAAGTAACCAATCTGGAATACCAGATGGAGAATTAACTGCAATTCAATTATCTATATTAAAATGACTCCTAGGTGCAATTGAAAAAAGATACAACATAAAAAAAGAGAAATTGACCATATGTAGCTGGTAAAAAAATGATTTATCAATGCAAAATGAATGATTGTTGTACATAAGGAATTTGTTTTGTCATGGGAGATATTTATGCGTGTGATTCTAGTTGCATTGTATTGCTGTTGTGAAAAAGACATTTATTGTCCTGGTATATTTGTGATTTGTTCTTTCCTAATTTGAACAGTTAGACAAGGAGAAGACATTTTTATATAAAGCAAATTTTGTTTCCTTCCCTATTCTGTTTGAATTTTGCAGCGATTTAATGAGGTTGGAAGTTGAATTCACAGAAAAAAGTAAATATAAACTATATAAATATGACAGGGAATATTTGTAATCACAGTAATCAGAAAATTCAGGTTGAAGAAGCAATGAACTACTTTCATTTCCTATCAGATACATAAGGATTAATTGAATTGATAGAGTCCAATCTTATTGTGGGTATAGGCAAACAGGGACTGGTACTATTATATAAAATTAACGGAAGTATGAGTTTAACAGCAAATCTAAGGACAATTTGGATGTAATGATTGTATTTTAACATGTTCAATTATTTTGGATCAGCATTTCCAGTTCTGGGAAGCTATCTTTCAGAAGTATGCTTAATTACCCATGGTGTTATAGTACAGAGGTGTTCATTGTAACATTATTTATAGTGGGTAAAGATTAGAAAAATCTGGGCTCGCTCTTAGTAGTGGTGACGGTTTTAAAATAAAAACTAACAGAAAATAACACTTGAAAAGGGAAAAGAAATATATGTATATAATAAAGACATTAGTAAAGCCACTGTGGCCTAAAATTTGTAATAATTTTCACCTCCAAAATGTGTTGAGGATACTTAATAGTTTCATTGTGAATTCATTAAGTAATCTGTATAATTATGAATGTATTACACACTCATATAGAAATGAAAGGACAGGAACTATATAAACAAAATATAACTGATTCACTGTTCTGATTTTCAGTGTACTTTTTTATGTAGGTAATTTAGTTCAAGATTATGTGCATGTATTTTTTTAGTGCATTTTTTAAAATAATTTTTAAAATAAATTTATTTATTTTATTAATTTTTTTTTTGGCTGTGTTGGGTCTTCGTTGTGGTGCACAGGCTTTTCATTGAGGTGGCCTCGCTTGCTGTGGAGCCCAGGCTCTAGCTGCAGGGGTTCAGTAGTTGTGACACACGGGTAGTTGTAGCTGGCAGGCTCAGTAGTTGTGGGACACGGGCTTAGTTGTTCCGTGGCATGTGGGATCTTCCCGGACCAGGGCTCGAACCCATGTCCCCAGGATTGGCAGGCGGATTCTTGACCACGGCACCACCAGGGAAGCACTTGTGCATTTTTTTAAAATGGATCTTTATTGGAGTATAATTGTTACACAATACTGTGTTAGTTTCTGTTGTACACCAAAGTGAATCAGCCATATGCATACATACGTTCCCATATCCCCTCCTTCTTGAGCCTCCCTCCCATTGCCCCTATCCCACCCTTCTAGGTCATTGCAAAGCACCGAGCTGATCTCCCTGTGCTAAGCTGTTGCTTCCCACTAGCTATTTTACATTCAGTAGTATATATATGTTGATGCTACTCTTACTTCTCCCCAGCTTCCCCCTCCCACCCCGTGTCCTCAGATCCATTCTCTATGTCTACATCTTTATTCTTGCCCTGCAACTAGGTTCATCAGTGCCATTTTTTTTTTTTTAGATTCAATATATATGTGTTAGCATATGGTATTTCTTTTTCTCTTTCTGACTTACTTCACTCTGCATGACAGACTCTAGGTCCATCCACCTCACTACAAATAACTCAATTTCATTTCTTTTTTATGGCTGAGTAATATTCCATTGTGTATATGTGCCACATCTTCTTTATCCATTCATCTGTCGATGGACACTTAGGTTGCTTCCATGTCTTGGCTATTGTAAATAGTGCTGCAATGAACATTGTGGTACATGTCTCTTTTTGAATAATGGTTTTCTTAGGGTACATGCCCAGTAGTGGGATTGCTGGATCATATGGTAGTTCTATGTTTTGTTTTTTAAGGAACCTCCATAATGTTTTCCATAGTCATTGTATCAATTTATGTTCCCACCAACAGTGCAGGAGGGTTCCCTTTCACCACACCCTTTCCAGCATTTATTGTTTCTAGATTTTTTGATAATGGCCATTCTGATCATTGTGAGGTGATACCTCATTGTAGTTTTGATTTGTATTGCTCTAATAACTTAGTGATGTTGACATCTTTTCATGTGCCTTTTGGCCATCTGTATGTCTTCCTTGGTGAAATGTCTATTTAGGTCTTCTGCCCATTTTTGGATTGGGTTGTTTGTTTTTTTGATATTGAGCTGCATGAGCTGCTAGTATATTTTTGAGATTAATCCTTTGTCTGTTGTTCATTTGCAAATATTTTCTCCCATTCTGAGGGTTGTCTTTTTGTCTTCTTTATGGTTTCATTTGCTGTGCAAACGGTTTTAAGTCCCATTTGTTTATTTTTGTTTTTATTTTCATTACTCTAGGAGGTAGGCCAAAAAAGATCTTGCTGTGGTTTATGTCAAAAAGTGTGTTTCCTATGTTTTCCTCTAAAAGTTTTACAGTGTCTGGCCTTACATTTAAGTCTTTAATCCATTAGGAGTTTATTTTTGTGTATGGTGTTAGGTAGTGTTCTAATTTCATTCTTTTACATGTGCTGTCCAGTTTTCTCAGCACCACTTATTGAAGAGGGTGTCTTTTCTCCATTGTATGTTCTTGCCTCCTTTGTCGTAAATTAGGTGACTATATGTGCGTGGGTTTATCTCTGGGCAATCTATCCTGTACAATTGATCTATATTTCTGTTTTTGTGCCAGTACCACACTGTCTTGATTACTGTAGCTTTGTGGTATAGTTTGAAGTCAGGGAGCCTGATTCCTACAACTCTGTTTTTCTTTTTAAGATTGTTTTGGCTATTCAGGGTTTTTGTGTTTCCATAAGAATTGTAAAATTTTTTGTTCTAATTCTGTGAAGAATGTCATTGGTAGTTTGATAGGGATTGTACTGAACCTGTAGATTGCTTTGGGTAGTATAGTCATTTTCACAATATTCATTCTTCCAATCCAAGAACATGGTATATCTCTCCATCTGTTGGTATCATCTTTGATTTCTTTCACTAGTGTTTTACAATTTTCTGACTACAAGTCTTTTGCCTCCTTAGGCAGGTTTATTCCTAGGTATTTTATTCTTTTTGTTGTGATGGTAAATGGGATTGCTTCCTTAATTTCCCTTTCTGATTTTTCGTTGTTGATGTATAGGAATGCCAGAGATTTCTCTGCATTAATTTTGTATCCTGCAACCTGACCAAATTCATTGATTAGTTCTAGTAGTTTTCTGGTGGTACCTTTAGGATTTTCTGTGTATAGTATCATGTCACCGGCAAACAGTGACAGTTTTACTTCTTCTTTTCCAATTTGTATTCCTTTTATTTCTTTTTCTTCTCTGATTGCTGTGGCTAGGACTTCCAAAACTATGTTGAATAATAGTGACGAACGTGGACATCCTTGTTTTGTTCCTGATCTTAGTGGAAATGCTTTCAGTTTTTCACCATTGAGTATGATGTTTGCTGTGGGTTTGTCATATATGGCCTTTTTTATGTTGAGGTAGGTTCCCTCTATACCCATTTTCTGAGGGTTTTTCTCATAAATTGGTGTTGAATTTTGTCAAAAGCTTTTTCTGCATCTACTGAGATTATCATATGGTTTTATTCTTTAATTTGTTAATATGGTGTATCACATTGATTGATTTGCATATATTGAAGAATCCTTGCAGCCCTGGGATAAATCCCACTCGATCACAGTGTATAATCCTTTTAATATGCTGTTGGATTCTGTTTGCTAGTATTTTGTTCAGGATTTTTGCGTCTATGTTCATCAGTGATATTGGTCTATAATTTTCTTTTTTTGTGTTATCTTTTTCTGGTTTTCATATCAGGGTGATGGTGGCTTTGTAGAATGAATTTGGGAGTGTTCCTCCCTCTGCAATTTTTTGGAAGAGTTTGAGAAGGATTGGTGTTAGCTCTTCTCTAAATGTTTGATAGAATTCAACTCTGAAGCCATCTGGTCCTTGACTTTTGTTTGTTGGAAGATTTTTAATTATGGTTTCAATTACATTACTTGTGATAGGTCTGTTTATATTTTCTAATTCTTCCTGGTTCAGGCTTGGAAAAGTGTACCTTTCCAAGAATTTGTCCATTTCTTCATGGTTGTCCATTTTATTGGCATATAGTTTTTTGTAGTAGTCTCTTATAATCCTTTGTTTTTCTGCAGTGTCAGTTGTGATTTCTCCTTTTTCATTTCTAATTTTATTGATTTGCGTTCTCTCCCTTTTTTTCTTGATGAGTCTGGCTAAGGGTTTATCAATTTTGTTTATCTTCTCAAAGACCAGCTTTTAGTTTTATTGGTTTTTGCTATTGTTTTCTTCATTTCATTTATTTCTTATCTGATCTTTATGATTTCTTTCCTTCTACTGACTTTGGGTTTTCTTTGTTCTTTCTCTAGTTGCTTTAAGTGTAGTGTTAGATTGTTTATTTGTGACTTTTCTTGTTTCTTGAGGTGAGATTGAATTGCTATAAACTTCCCTCTTAGAACTGCTTTTGCTACGTCCCATAGGTTTTGGGTCGCTGTCATTTGTTTCTATGTATTGTTTTATTTCTTCTTTGATTTCTTCAGTGATCTCTTGGTTATTTAGTAGTGCACTGTTTAGCCTCCATATATTTGTGTTTTTTACAGTTTTTTTCTTGTAATTGATTTCCAATATCACAGTTTTGTGGTCAGAAAAGATATTTGATATGATTTCAATTTTCTTAAATTTTCCAAGGCTTGATTTGAGACCCAAGATGTGATCTATCCTGGAGAACGTTCCATGTGCACTTAAGAAGAAAGCATATCCTGCCACTTTCAGGTGGTATGTTCTATAAATATCGATTAAATCTCTCATCTATTGTCATTTAAAGCTTATGTTTCCTTATTTATTTTCATTTTGGATGATCTGTCCATTGGTGTAAGTGGGGTGTTAAACTCCCCTACTATTATTGTGTTATTGTCAATTTCCCCTTTCATGGTTGTTAGCATTTGCCTTATGTATTAAGGAGGTGCTCCTATGTTGGGTTAATAAACATTTATAATTGTTATATCTTCTTCTTGGATTGATCCTTTGATCATTATGTAGTGTCCCTCCTTATCGCTTGTAACAGTCTTTATTTTAAAGTCTATTTTATCTGAAACGTGTATTGCTACTCCAGCTTTCTTTTCATTTCCATTTGCATGGAATATCTTTTTCCATCCCTTCACTTTCAGTCTGTATGTGTCTCTAGGTCTGAAGTGTGTCTCTTGTAGACAGCATATATATGGGTCTTGTTGTTCTATCCATTCAGCCAGTCTGTGTCTTTTGGTTGGGGCATTTAATCCATTTACATTTAAGATAGTTATCAATATGTATGTTCCTATTACCATTTTCTTAATTGTTTTGGGTTTGCTTTTGTGGGTCTTTTTGTTCTCTTGTGTTTCCTGCCTAGAGAAGTTTCTTCAGCATTTGTTGTAAAGCTGGTTTGGTGGTGGTGAGTTCTCTTAGCTTTTGCTTTTCTGAAAAACTTTTGATTTCTCCGTTGAATATGAATGAGATCCTTGTTGCATAGAGTAATGTTTGTTGTAGGTTTTTCTCTTTCATCACTTTAAGTGTATCCTGCCACTCCCTTCTGGCCTGCAGGGTTTCTGCTGAAAAATCCGCTGATAACCATTGGGGATTTCTTTGTATGTTATTTTTTGTTTTTCTCTTGCTGCTTTTAATATTTTTTCCTTGTATTTAATTTGTGTTAGTTTGATTAATATGTCTTGGTGTGTTTTTCCTAGGGTTTATCCTGTATGGGTCTCTCTGTGCTTCCTGGACTTGGGTGACTATTTCCTTTCCTATGTTATGGAAGTTTTTCACTATAATCTCTTCAAATATTTTCTCAGACCATTTCTTTTTCTCTTCTTCTTCTGGGATCCCTATAATTTGTAAGTTGGTGCATTTAGTGTTGTCCCAGAGGTCTCTGAGATTGTCTTCAATTCTTTTCATTCTTTTTTCTTTATTCTGCTCCTCAGCAGAATAAATGCTCCACCATTTTGTCTTCCAGCTCACATATTCATTCTTCTGCCTCAGTTATTCTGTTATTGATTTCTTCTAGTGTATTTTTCATTTCAGTTATTGTGTTGTTCATCTCTGTTTGTTTGTTCTTTAGTTCTAGATTTTTGTTAAACATTTCTTATATTTTCTCAATCCATACCTCCATTCTATTTTTGAGATTCTGGATCATCTTTACTATCATTACTATGAATTATTTTTCAGGTAGATTGCTTATTTCCTCTTCATTTATTTGGTCTTGTAGGTTTTCACCTTGCTCCTTCATCTGTGACATATTTTTTTGCCATCTAATTTTTTTTGTTTTTAATGGGTGGGATTGTGTTCTTGTCTTACTGGTTGTTTGCCCTGAGGCCTCCAACTTTGGAGTTTGCAGGCTGTTGGGTAGAGCTGGGTCTTGGTGCCGATATGAGGAACTCCGTGCGACCTCACTCCAATGAATATTCCCTGGGATCTGAGGTTCTCTGTTAGTCCCATTTTTCAGACTCAGAGCTCCCACCACAGGAGCTTTGGCCCGACCCCTGGCACATGAACCAAGATCCCACAAGCCCCGTGTGATGGCAAAAAAGAAAAGAGAGAACAATAACAAAGTAATAAATAAATTAGACTAGGAAACTAACAGATATGTTAGAAAGAATATAAAAATAAAAATATAGATGAATCAATGACAGGAAGGTACAATAGTACCACAATAGTAGAAAAAGGGGCAGAGGGAAAGAAAAAAATGAAAAAAAGGGGGAAAAGTCCTCAGCTATGGAGGGTGGGACCTAAGCAAGGGTGAGGTTTTGGCAGTGGGTGGGCCATATGCTTAGGATTCACAGGGCTGGAAAAGGCCCTTGGGGCTGTTGGGGGTGGGGCTTAGGTTCAACAGAACAGAATGTCTCAGAGGGTGGGGATCCTCACTTGGGAACCCAGAAAGCACCCCAGGCCCAATTGGATGGGGCAAACGCCCTCTGCTCCTCTCCCACTTCTCCTGGAAGGCCCCTCCCACCTGCCTCTCCTGATCTTCCTGGCCTCAGGGGCACTGATCCTGTCTGGCCTCCACTTTTCCTCCTCCCTCAGTCACCCCACATCCTACTGGCTCACTTGGGGGTTCCTCCTGTCTCCTTGTGCATCAGGGTCCCCCACCAGCAGCCGGCAGGCACCTCAGTTGTGGGAAGAAGCTAACTCGGCATCTTCCCACACTGACATCTTGACTCCACCACGTGCAAGCATGCATTTAAAAAAAAATTTAATTAATTAAGTTTTGGCTGCGTTAGGTCTTCATTGCTGCACGCAGGCTTTCTCTAGTTGTGGCGAGCAGGGGCTACTCTTTGTTGTGGTGGCTTCTCTTGTTGTGGAGCACAGGCTCTAGGCACGAGGGCTTCAGTAGTTGCAGCACATGGGCTCAGTAGTTGTGGTTCATGGGCTCTAGAGCGCAGACTCAGTAGTTGTGGTGCATGGGCTTAGTTGCTCCGCGGCATGTGGGATCTTCCCGGACCAGGGCTCAAACCCATTTCCCCGGCACTGGCAGGTGGATTCTTAACCACTGTGCCACCAGGGAAGCCCCACCGTGCATGCATTTTTAAACATGAATCAAGTCACATGTGTAAATTAATAAATTTACCTGGCCACTCTTCTTTAAATTATTTTATTTGCATTTTCCACTTCAGTTAACACAATGAAAAATACTATTTTTAATAGGTGCATACAAACAGGATTTGAATACACACCTATTGTTGGATATTTTGTCTTTCTAATGTAAAGATATAGGATTAACTTTGTGATGACAGTGTACGAATATGCTATATTTATATATCTCTGTCCGTGTTTCAGGTTTTTTCATCTTGGAATCTTGGAATAATAATTGAAGCATCAAAGTATATGAACATATTTTAAAGTTCTTAAAGAGTATCACCAATGTGTTTCCTAAGAGGATTGCAACCATTTGCAATATTTGCAATGTAGTGTATGGTGGTGGCTGCCTCTATTGAGCTTTGTTTTTGTGTGTTTTTCTTTTTCTGTTATTTTGATGTGTATAGACTAGTGCCTATTTAAGTTTACATTTATGACTACTGGTGGGAATATGTCAAACTTCAAATGTATGCAGGCTATCTTTATAAATTTATTTATGGGTTTGTTTCTTCATTCATTCATTCATTTAGCTGGTAGTGAATCCCTGCCTTTTTTGCCCATTTCTCAGGAACTGGGTATTTGTAGGTGAATTTATATTTTAATCACATAATGTTAAAGAAAAGAAAAACAAACATGTAACCAGTGGGGTAAAAATTTGGATAGTTTAAAAGAACCAATATTTTGATTGACTTATCATAATTGGAGATTTTGTTTACTTTAGCTAAATGAACGTAATTGCATGTAGTTCTGGGTATGCATTTACTTCTCCAAAGAAACTAAAATGAGTAATCCTAAGGACCAAGCTTTGTGCACGGCATGAATGATACAATAGTGAACAAAATAAGCAAATATCCTTACTCTCATGAATCTTACATTGTAGCATGAGGAGACAGAACATAGACAAACACATAGTTAAAATATATAAAGTTTTAGATAGCAAAATGGGTTATGGAGAAAAATAAGACAAGATATAGGGGATATTACATTATCAGTAAAAGTACCACTAATATTTGATATTTCAATAAAAACCTGAAGCAGATGAAGGAGAGAGTCACGTGGATATCCGTGGGAAGATGTTGGAGGAGTTCATTAAGAGGACATGACCACTGGTTGATCTTTGAGTTTGGAAATCTGAGGCTTCTCACCCATCCCCTGTCCTTGGAATGTATATTCTGCCCACCGTTCCCACACCAGGAGCTGTTCCAAGGACACAGCCTTGAGAGAGTGAGGTGGTGTTGAGACCATCTGGTTGGTAGATGTGACTGAACCCAGTTAAGGCCTTTATATTACATTTAACATTCTGGCAGGTGGGGATCTACTTGTCTGGCGACCCAAGACAAACCTTATGAGTAAGTGCCCCTGCTTGTTAAACCTGCCACCTACCAACCCAGACTATCTGCCTTTTTTTTTGGTTTTTCCCCACCCTCCATATATGGGGGTCAGTTTGCAAACCAACAGAAGAGCATTTCAGACACAGAAAACTGTCATCTCAAAGCCCCTTGGTAGGAACATGTCTGGCATTTACCAGCATCATCTGAGTGAGAGAGGAACTGTGTGGATATACAGGCATACTTGGTTTTATTGCTCTTTGCCTTATTGTGCTTCACAGATATTGTGTGTGTGTGTGTGTGTGTGTGTGTTTCAAATCAAAGAATTGTGACAACTCTGCATCAAGCAAGTTGGCACCATTTTTACAATAGCATTTGTTTACTTAGTGTCTCTGTGTCACATTTTGGTAATTCGCACAATATTTCAAACTTTTTCATTATCATTTTATGTGTTATGGTGATCTGTGATCAGTGATCTTTGATGTTACTACAAGACTCACTGAAGCTGAGATGATGGTTAGCATTTTTTTAGCAAGAGGGTATTTTTTAATTAAGGTATGTACATTATTTTTCTAGATATAATGCTATTGCACACTTAGAATACAGTATAGTGTAAACATAACTTTTATATGCACTGGAAAAACAAAACATTTGTGCACTTACTTTATTGCAATACTGATTTATTGAGGTGGTCTGGAACTGAACATTAGGATCAAGGATTACTCTAAGGATCATGCCCGAAGCAGCCAAAAGAATGATAATTATTTACTGAAAATAGGATGTCTATGGAAGGAGTAAGTTTTTTGAGGAAAATATTTGAAATGCCTCTTTTAAGAATGATTCACTTTGTTATAAACCAGAAACTAACACACCATTGTAAAGCAATTATACTCCAATAAAGATGTTAAAAAAAAAAAAAAGGAATGCTAATCTTTACACACCTATTAGTTATCTATCTACCTGGAGATGTCGATTAAACAGTTGTTTTTATGAATCTAAAGTTTGGAGCAGAGGTCTGTGTTTGTTTGACATTTAAATTTTAGAGTTAACTTATAGGTGGCATTTAAAATCTTAAGAATGAATGAAATTGCCAAAGGAACAAGTAGAGAAACCATCCTAAGAATGATCCCTGGATTCTCTAATGTTTTATAGATCAGGGAGATAAGGGTTAGGTAATACAGAAACCTGAGAAGTAGTAACCAATTCAATCACAGGAAATGCCAGACTGAACACTGACTATTATATACCATTGAAGAGCGTTGGGTATTGTGCTGGTGCTCTGTTTATTGCCTCTAGCACCAAATCCATCCTTTGTGCCTGCTCTGTGAAAAGGTATCTGGGTTCTTGAAATATTTTTCCCTTTGTCTTTTGGTCCTAAAACTTTGCCCCTGGAGAGTGCTAGAGAGACGTTGCAGGAGGAGAAGGTTTTGCTTCTGGTTCTGGTTCTTGTGCATGCCTGGTTTTCTCCAGCACCAGGCTCCTGCTTGCTCACAGCTTTCCCAGGGCTCACTCCTGCAGTGCACGGCAGCCAGCAGGACCCAAGGGCAGGTGGCTGCCCTCAGTACTTCCTGTCATTCATGGTCATTCCCTGTATTGTAACCAAAAGTGGGGTCCGGTTGCTTGCCACTCAAAAGCCAATAAAGAGGCAAGGTTGGTAGAAAGGAAAGTTTGCTTTATTTTGGATGCCAGCAACCAGCAGGGAGGGCGGACTCCTGTCCAAAGGCCAACTCCCTGCTACCCCGACAATCAATGGGCAAGAGCTGTTATAGATGGAGGGAGGGGGCTACATGCAGAAACAAGCACAGTCAGCTCTGACAGTCATCTTGAACTTGGCCATGAGGTGGTCTAATCAGCATCATCTTGATTGTTTTAAGTACAGTTAACCTTCAGTTAACTTCAGTTAATCTTCAGTTCCATTTCCTTGAGGCCAATTCTCAGAATTGTGGCAGCTTATGTCATGGTTACAGTCTGGTCATCGTGTAGTTAACTTCTTCCACCTGGTGGGGGTTTCAGTATCTACAAGACAGCCCACAGGATATGGTTCAGAGTATTATCTATAGCCCTTGAGAAGAAACTAAAGGTCCTTGACTTTGCTTACTGACTAAACTATTATTGTTTTGTCCTGTTTGATTGCTTTTCTTTGTTTCTGCATTTTCTCATTTCTTGGATTAAACTTATTCTTTGGTTAAAGTTTTCCCACAGACAAAAGGCAGGCTGAGGACATAGGGGGGACAAGGACCAAAGGGCCCGTCTCTGTTTCAATATGAGTGTCAGAGTGTCCCCAGTGAGGCACCTTCCCATGAATGCTTTTCTCAGCACCCTGGAGAGCTTTCTTCCAGCAAATTCCTGAAGACAGAATTTCAGCAAGTTCTGCCAGTGTGGCATCATAGCAACTTCCCTGACATCCAATGAGCCAAGGTCCTGCCTTCTCCAACAAGGTGAAGATCTCAGTCCCAAGGGTGTGGTGGGGGGAGGAGATCTTGGGTGCCCTGTCTCAGCTCTAGGGGTATTGGCTGCTCTTTATATCTGCTATTCCTATATTCTTTAGAATTCTCTTACTTCTTAATAACCAGACCGTTGTTACTCCAATCCACTGTTATGGTTAATAATTTTTCAGTACATACTGTGTCGTTTTTATCTCCTCATTGGAGCCAGATTGATAAGACACATTTTGTTTGAGTCTTAGGAGTTGAAGTCTGATTGATATGACTTGAAGAAAGATTGGAGGATGAGGAATTGGAGAAATAAGTATAAATAACTCTTCTGGGAAAAAGTGTTTTGCTGTAAAGGGGAGCAAAGAAATATGGCATGAGACTCAAGGGAGTAATGGTGCAAATGACAGAATATTTTTTGAAGATGTGAGAAAATGACAACACTTACCATGTGCTACAGTAAAGACCCACAACTATTTCTTAAATCATTCAAATATATTTGCATTGGGACATTGACCTAGCAGGCAAAATAAAATTATATTTATTGAGATGGATGCATTATTCCTCATGTGAATGTAAGTAGAATATGCATTCATATATGTCAGAAAAAGGTAAAATGTTTGGACACATCTCTATGCAGCTCAAGCAAAAAACTATGAATATTAAAGCAATCTGGATAATAATTTAAAAGTGATACAATTGTCATGCGATCACCATTAGTTTAATAAACAGAAGTTTGAGTTTTGATCAGAGTGACCCTGTTAATGAAAAGGGGAAACATATACTAAATGTTTCAATGCTAAATAAATGGCATTTGCTAATAAAGTCAACGGCCTTCACTATGTCAACCACAGAAGGAGATTAAGTAGCAATTGAATTTGGTTTCCTGAAACATAGGAACCATTATGTTAGAAGAGAGTTACTAAAAGCTACATCATATGTATCATCACCTTCTTCACTAAAGAGAGAGGGAATTACTTGTTCATTCATTTAGACACTTACTCTGAAGAAGAGGTATTTCTGAAAGCATAACAACACAAACAAAATAATGTTAAGCTGAGAATGTAGGAATTTTTGGAATAAGGGTATTATATCTCTCCCTTTTTTTAAAGGTGAATACATGGCTTTGGAATAACTTCTAACAACATAAATTTTTCCAAGATCAGATTTTAACAAAATTAATAACCATATATTAAAATTCAAAAGCTGGCCAAAAATAGAAATTTTGTTGATATGAATGGAAACAAACTTGCTTGCTACAAAAAAGATGTGACTTCTGGTTAATATAGTTATATTTTACCCTTTAAGTTACCTGCTGCAGTTTAGTAACAATAATACATCCTTGTCAGGTTGCATTAACCTCTGTTTTCTGAAAGTTTACTCACTATAAGTTAGGTCTAACAATTCATTATACAGTATAATAAGTGTCTCTATGGAGGTCTTAAAATGTCTCCAAATATCATACACCGTGAAGGAAAAGTCACTATTAGGACTCTCCATATTTATATATGGAGAGAGAGAGAGAGAGAAAGGAAATATAAGTACAAAAATAAAACCCTCCAGAAAGTAGGCATAGAGGGAACTAACCTAAACATAATAAAGGCCGTATATGACAAACCCACAGCCAACATCATTCTCAATGGTGAAAGACTGAAACCATTTCCACTAAGATCAGGAACAAGAAAAGGTTGCCCACTCTCACCACTATTATTCAACATAGTTTTGGAAGTTTTAGCCATGGCAGTCAGAGAAGAAAAAGAAATAAAAGGAATCCAAATCAGAAAAGAAAAAGTAAAACTGTCAGTGTTTGCAGATGACATGATACTGTACATAGAGAATCCTAAAGATGCTACCAGAAAACGACTAGAGCTAATCAATGAATTTGGTAAAGTAGTAGGATACAAAATTAATGCACAGAAATCTCTTGCATTCCTATTCACTAATGATGGAAAATCTGAAAGAGAAATTAATGAAACACTCCCATTTACCACTGCAACAAAGAGAATAAAATACCTAGGAATAAACCTACCTAAGGAGACAAAAGACCTGTATGCAGAAAACTATAAGACACTGACTGATGAAAGAAATTAAAGTTGATACAAACAGATGGAGAGATATACAATGTTCTTGGATTGGAAGAATCAACATTGTGAAAGTGACTATACTACCCAAAGCAATCTACAGATTCAATACAATCCCTATCAAACTATGAAAGACATTTTTCACAGAACTAGAACAAAATATTTCACAATTTGTATGGAAACACAAAAGACCCCAAATAGCCAAAGCAATCTTGAGAAAGAAAAGTGGAGTTGGAGGAATCAGGCTCTCTGACTTCAGATTATACTACAAAGCTACAATAATCAAGACAGTATGGTACTGGCACAAAAACAGAAATATAGATCAATGGAACAGGATAGAAAGCCCGGAGATAAACCCACGCACATATGGTCACCTTATTTTTGATAAAGGAGGCAAGAATATACAATGGAGAAAAGACAGCCTCTTCAATAAGTGATGCTGGAAAACTGGACAGCTACATGTAAAAGAATGAAATTAGAACACTGCCTAATACCCTACACAAAAATAAACTCAAAATGGATTAAAGGCCTAAATATAAGGCCAGACACTATCAAACTCTTAGAGGAAAACATAGGCAGAACACTCTATGACAGAAATCACAGCGAGATACTTTTTAACCCACCTCCTAGAGAAAGGGAAATAAAAAACAAAAATAAACAAATGGGACCTAATGAAACTTAAAAGCTTTTGCACAGCAAAGGAAACCATAAACAAGATGAAAAGACAACTCTCAACCCAGTAAAAGATGCTGGAGAGATTGTGGAGGAATGGGAACCCTGTTGCACTGTTGGTGGGAATGTAAATTGATACAGCCACTATGGAGAACAGTATGGAGGTTCCTTAAAAAACTAAAAATAGAACTACCATACATCCCAGCAATGCCACTACTGGGCATATACCCTGAGAAAACCATAATTCAAAAAGAGTCATGTACCACAATGTTCATTGCAGCTCTATTTACAACAGCCAGGACATGGAAGCAACCTAAGTGTTCATTGACAGATGAATGGATAAAGAAGATGTGGCACATATATAATGGAATATTACTCAGCCATAAAAAGAAACAAAATTGAGTTATTTGTAGTGAGGTGGATGGACCTAGAGTCTGTCATACAGAGTGAAGTAAGTCAGAAAGAGGAAAACAAATACCATGTGCTAACACATACATATGGAATCTTAAAAAAAAGAAAAATGGTTCTGAAGAACCTAGGGGCAGGACAGGAATAAAGATGCAGACATAGAGAATGGACTTAAGGACCCGGGGAGGGGGAAGGGTAAGCTGAGACAAAGTGAGAGAGTGGCATGGACATATATACACTACCAAATGTAAAATAGATAGCTAGTGGGAAGCAGCTGCATAGCGCAAGGAGATTAGCTCAATTTTTTGTGACCACCTAGAGGGATGGGATAGGGAGGGTGGGAGGCAGATGCCAGAGGGAGGAGATATGGGGATATAAGTATATGTATAGCTGATTCACTTTGTGATACAGCAGAAACTAACACACCATTGTAAAGCAGTTATAGTCCAATAAAGATGTTAAAAAATATCTTTATACATTTTAACTATATTTTTAAAGATCGTTTCTAAGAGGTTATATATTTCTTTTGAGGTTTCAGAGAAATCTTACAATCATGAAGCTATCTTGCAAATGTTCTCCTTGTCTATTGCAGGCATTTATTTCTTCTCCACTAGCTTTGTTTCCTCTGACAAAAAAAGAAAAACAAAAACAAACAAAAACAAAACCCTTTACAACATGATGGCGAGAGAGCAACATTTGCTTGACAGTGTTGACTCATTAAAATGCCATTTTCCCCTTTTCCTTCCTTCCTTCCTTCCTTCCTTCCTTTCTCTTTCTTTCTTTCTTTCTTTCTTTCTTTCTTTCTTTCTTTCTTTCTTTCTTTCTTTCTTTCTTTCTTTCTTTCTTTCTTTCTTTCTTTCTTTCTTTCTTTCCTCTCCCTTCCCTCCATTTTTTTTTTTTTAACTATGCAGGAGTGTGAACAGGAGGAGA
Source organism: Eubalaena glacialis (assembly GCF_028564815.1). Classification (NCBI taxonomy): domain Eukaryota; kingdom Metazoa; phylum Chordata; class Mammalia; order Artiodactyla; family Balaenidae; genus Eubalaena; species Eubalaena glacialis. Next base: position 12,742,736 of record NC_083718.1, on the reverse strand, counting down.
AACATAGATGTTATTTAAAGCTGTGAGAGAGATTGAGATCACCAAGTTAATGTAGACAGAGAGGAGGACTAAGAACTGACCTCTTGGTAGTCAGGGATAAGCTAAATTTCTGTTCATACTAAACAATGCACAGAATATTCAGAACAAAAATTGAGGATACAGGGGAATCAGTTAATGATGGAACATGAATACCAGCTGTCACACTACTAGAAGGGCTTAGTAGATGGGAAGATGTGGGGAGAAGAAGACCAAAGATTCTGGTGTACACTGGGATCAGGTGGGGGTGATTGAGAAGCGTGTGGGCATATTACAGTAACCAACATCAACAAGGAATAGGGGACATATTGAAATCGTCTTGGTAGACTTCAAAAATGTAGTGATGTTGAGGCCATGATTGTGGGGTCATTCTGAGGATTTTTTTTTTTTTGAATCTTGTTAGTGGCAGTGTGGAGGGTAGTTCCTTCATGGGGAACTCCTTCTTCACTCTGTCAGTTGAAATGAGGACAGTCCTTGAAATTCTTTGTTCTCTCACTAAAATGCCTTTGCTTTTCTTTCTTTCTCCTCATTCTACTATTGGCAAATTATCTTTCCCTTAACTGTGGACACTCGCTAAGTTTCAGATCTTAGAATTCTTTTTTTTTCCTTCTAACTACTCTTTTGAAAAAGTTTGCTATGTACCAGGTATTGAACCAGTCATTAAAGGAACGACGGTGAAAAAGTTTCAGTATCAGATTTCAAGGACATTACTGTCTGCAGAAGTTTCCTTCTATTCCTATTTCACTGAGAGTTTATAAAGCATAAAAGATAGTTGAATTTTTTGTCATAGGATTTTTCTGCGTCTATTGATTTAGCGATTTTTTATTCATTTATTCTCTTTACACAGTGAATTGAGGATTGATTTTCATGTTGAAAACAAACTTTCAATCCTAGAATAAAGATTGTGGATTTAGTTGAAACAATTTTGTTCAAGGAGTTGTTTTTTCCTAAATTCAGACTGAGAATGCTCTAGAATTTTCCGAGTTTATAATGTTCTCATCATGTTTAAGAATAAGTTTATGCTGATCTCTTAAAACTAGTGGAAATATGTTCCCTCTCTTTTAATTTTTTTTTCACCAATTCTCTGGAAAAGTGTGCCAAGCTGGTATTATGTATTCCTTAAATATCTGGAGAGTTTCTTTCCTTTCTGATATGTTTGTAATGCTACATTTTTTTCTCCTAATTCTTTTTTAGTTGTGCTTCACAAATTTCAATATGTTGTGTTTTTTCATTCCACAAAGTATTTTCTAATTTCCCTTGTGATTTTGACCTATGAGTTACTTAGAATCCATTTATTTTCCAAATATTTGGTGATTTCCCCACGTATCTCTTTGTTATGAATGTTAGTTCAATTCCACTGTGCTCAGAAAACATACTCTGCATGATATCTACTCTTTTATATTTGTTGAAATTAGTTTTAAGCTTCAGAATATGGTTTATCTTCGTGAGTATTCAGTGTGAAATTATAAGCTATGCACACTGTGCTATTTTCAGGTGCAAGGTTGTACAAATGTCCATTAGATCACATGGGTTGACAGTTATTTCAATAAGATATTTTTTGCTGTTGTTCTTTGAATTTGCTGATTTTTTCCAATTTTTATTTCATATACATGGGGTTTTCAATTACCTTTTTATTTTTTGATTTCTAAATTATTTGTACTGTTTTCAGATAACTTACATTGTACACTTGCAATCTTTGAAATATATTCAGATTTATTGGTAGCACAAGAAATGGTTATTTGTTGGTTAATAATTGTGTATACTTTAAAAGAACTTTTCTTTTTTTTTTTTGCCTTTGTATGAGGAAGGAGTGTCAAAGTGTTGCTATCTAATTGGGTGAATCTTCAATTTCTCCTGTAAGAGCCATAACTCTTTCAGCTTATTCTTCATATAGTATGTTGATTTGTTATTTGTATAAACATGTATGATTCTTTCTTTCTTAAATAGTTGTAGTTTTAATCAATACAAAATTTTGTAACTGTGCATCGTAATGTTTTTTGATTGAATTTCATTTACCTGCTATCAGTATTATTACACCAAGGTATTTTATGTAAGAATAAATTCAACAAAATGCTTTCCGTATATTGACTATAGTTAACAATTTGTTATTGTACACTGAAATTTAAGAGAGTAGTTCTCATGTTAAGTATTCTTAACACACACACAGACACACACCAGTGGCTGGAGGAAATTTTTGGAGGTGAAGCACAGGCTTCTGTGATAGCCAGATGCTCCATGAAAAGTCACTGTGAGCTTACTTCCCATTATTAGAAATAGGACGCATTATAATATGTCATACAGCAACATGAAAACTCCAGCAGATTTGCTAAACAATACTTAAAAGACAGTAAAATAGTCATATATAAACAACAATCAGCTATATTAGCATGTAAAATACTTAAAGCATCATTCACTAGCCACCAACATTTTTTTTTTTAATTAATTAATTAATTTTATTTTTGGCTGTGTTGGGTCTTCGTTTCTGTGCGAGGGCTTTCTCCAGCTCTGGCGAGCGGGGGCCACTCTTCATCGCGGTGCGCGTGCCTCTCACTGTCGGGGCCTCTCCCGTTGCGGAGCACAGGCTCCAGACGCGCAGGCTCAGTAGTTTTGGCTCACGGGCTTAGTTGCTCCGCGGCATCTGGGATCCTCCCAGACCAGGGCTCGAACCTGTGTGCCCTGAATTGGCAGGCAGATTCTCAACCACTGCGCCACCAGGGAAGCCCTAGCCACCAACATTTTATGTTAAAAATAAAAACAAACGTTTTGAGTGCAGTAGAGTCAACTTCATCAAATAGCCTGTGTACAGGGGCTTCCCTGGTGGCGCAGTGGTTAAGAATCCACCTGCCAACTCAGGAGACACATGTTCGAGCCCTGGTCCGGGAAGATCCCACATGCTGTGGAGCAACTAAGCCCGTGTGCCACAACTACTGAGCCTGTGCTCTAGAGCCTGCGAGCCACAACTACGGAAGCCTGTGTGCCTAGAGCCTGTGCCCCGCAACAAGAGAAGCCAATGCAATGAGAAGCCCTCATACCGCAAAGAAGAATAGCCCCCGCTTGCTGCAACTAGACAAAGCCTGCGCACAGCAACGAAGACCCAACGCAGCCAATAAATAAATAAATAAATAAAAATTTTAAAAAAGACCTGTGTACAAAATGCTGTAAACTGTATTTGGAGTGTAACACAGTAGTGTATCTGTCCATTGTTTTAAATTTTATATTAAAATTTTGACATATTAAAGTATTTTTCCCTACATAACATTAGTCTATAAAAGTAGTAGAGAAACTATCTTTAATGAAGGTTAGGTATTAAAACTAATGACGTTCTACTGAGAAAATATTATTAGAGGACGTAGTCTATATCCATAGGTCCCATTTTATTCCATTTTACATATGTATATGTGTATATAGTGGTACATATATAAGTATATCTATATACCTATATTGATCTATAACTTTACATGTTGACATGTATACAGAGAAGTTTCTATATTATGTTGAATTATTTATATGATAATTAGTAGACTTTTAATTCTGAACAAATTCTTGCACTCTTTAAATTACTTCCATTTGCTCATGGAAAATTTGTATTTTTGTGTTCAGCTATATTCTACTGTGCTGTTTAGCATTTTGTTATCAATATTCATTACTGATATATTCTTTTTTGTCTTTATGAGATAGCAGCATCATTGATATTTGGTCCCTAGATAATGCTGTTTCTTCCTACAAGTTCTGAATCAATCAAATTAAAATAAACCACATGTTAGAATATTTTAGCAGGGTGCTATTTTCGTGAGTTAGTCCCACTGATACTTTTTTAAACTTTCCAAAATGTATTCATATTTTTAAATGTTTTCTACATTTTTTACATTATCTCTAATAATATTACAAATACCAAATCTTCTCAGGTTCTCAATATCACTAGTATGATATTTGTTAATATACTGTCATTTAATGATTTTACTTTCTTCTTAACCCTGTTTTCCTTTTATAATTATTTTATGCATTATTATTATTTTTATTATATTGTCTTCCTATCTTTGTAATGGTTAGGGTATGGATTCTGAATAGAGACTGTTTGGCTTCAAGTTTCAATACTCAACTTACTAGCCATTTGGCTTTATGCAGATTACCTAAGTGCTTAATAATAATTTCATACTGAAAGCTTTGATATGATGATTAAATTCTTAAAATATATGTAAAGTTCTTAGAATAGTGTTTGGCTAGTAAGAAATATAATAACTGTTAACATTTTTATTTATCCTAAATTCTATGCATTTTAATTATTATATTGATTAAACTAGTGTACTATTTATATGTTTTATTTGTTTTTGTTTTCCTTATTTTATAACAAATCTTCATCTATAAACTATTTCTTAAAGAATAGTTATACAATATATCTCACAGGCAATATTCTTAAAGAAAAATTAACAACTATAATGTTTGCCAATATTAATATAGCATCACAAGTACAAATAGATCAAATAATTTGCATATAAAGTGTTTCAATTGATATGTAAATTCACAAAATTATGCAAATCATAATGTTTATTATGCTTATAGATAGGTCAGTCCATATCTCTACATCTTAATTTTTATAGCAATCCTGTGTTCTATGATCTGAGCTAGTGAAGACACCATACAATCATGTAAATATTGTTTGGATTTTATGTTACAGGGTAAACAAACACCTTCTGGGATTAACACAAGTCTAAATGCTTAATACATGTTTCTATATCTTAGGAATCTATTATAATTCTTACCATCTTTTAAATATCTGATCTCAAGAATCCAAGAAGAAAAATTATTAATCAGAAAGCCAAAATCTGCATGTTCATATATAAATCATCATTTACAAGTAACCATAAATGTCAAAAAGTGGGATATTCTTAGACAGTAAAAGGTTGAGTTTATTATCAATAAATATGTATTATTAATCACTTCATTATACAATCATCAGAATTCTCAAATATGTCATTACAAGTAAAAAATAATGCTTAAAAATAGACTGTTTTACAGTATGATATTTATATCATAAACATAAAATAGCACTGAGATTTAAAGACTCCAAGTTCTGCAGTGTACTTGATACCCTGACCTCTATGATAGTACATTTACAAAATTTTACTGTACATTAATTGCAAATGTTCAGGTAACTTAAGAAGACCAATCATTTATGCTGCTTTTTTAAAGAAATAAAATTTCTGTTAATTTTGAAGAATTATACCCCAGTTTTACTTCTGATATTATCATGAATATTCAACAAAAATATTACAAATTATTTGGTATAGTGAGTAACAGTGAGCTAGTGCCTAAATTCTTGAAGAGAAGCCTGTAGGCTATTGCTACAAGTGCATTACATAATCGTATGGAATGAATTCCAAAAGACGTGTGTGTGTGTGTGTGTGTGTGTGTGTTTCATATATTTTAAGGTATAAATTTAATTAATGTTTGGCCCTACCTGAGTTTATTTCTTAGAAATAGAGAAAGGAGAAGCAATTCCTGTTCTCATACACAAAAGGCATATATATTACTGGCATTTGGAAATTAGGCTTGTGTGCAAGTCATAATGAGAAACTTATGCGTTCCCTTAAGTATGCCAGTTCTCCCACCTGCCTCATTCTCACTGTAACCAAGCATCCATTAATTGCCAGATTTCAGAGGCATTCCTCTAAGAGCTTTCATACAAAGCTTTATTGCTAAGTAAGTAAAGCCAGTATTAATCATTATCCTCATCATGCAGGGGAAATATATTATTGATAATTTACTAGCCTCCCAACTAGGAGTCAGGCCAGGAGGCTATTTTTTAGTAACAATAAAATTAACAAGAAGTGTAATTTGGACAATACATCTGTGCCTCTTATATCACTTTGTGGTCATCTAATCAGTCTCAAAGACTAGCTTTCTTTCTCAAAACCCATTTTTAAAGTCCTTTAACCTCACAATTCAATTTACCCTGCCTCACAAAACTCCAGATGTCTATGTGCTTTATCCATACAACTTTCAAACATTTCTTCAATAATATATAGTTATAGGACAATAACTTCATGGTAACCATGTCCAGTTAGAAAAGTGGTAATAAGCAATGTAATTTAGGGCAAACTTTGTTGTCCAGATTAGCCTTCTTATTTAAAACAACATATTTCAATGCATGGAGCATGTGAGCTCAAGGCAACTACTTGAAATCTGCTCTCTGAATACATAGTTACAAACTTAGCACTTCTTTAAGCACCTACTGCAAAATATTCTGCCATATAGATTCATTATGAATTGAATTCATCTCAATTAAAATAACTCTTGGACTAACTTCTATCACTTTTATGCCAGCTCCTAAATTTGGCATTTACAACTGTGGTATTAGAGCAACACCAGCCAAATAAATGTTGTACAGCTTTGAAAAGTCACCTAATACAGCTGACACAGTCAAGCTTCAGTTTAAACCATTGGGAATTAGAGATGAGGTGATATTAGTTGACATTTGGCCAGAAATTTATCTCAGTTTCTACTCTGCCTTTGCACCTGCCCTGGGTGAGTTTACAAAGACAGCAATACCTACATGAAACAATGGAATCTGAGGATCAATGTTGTACTCAATTATTAATTTAATAATTAATAATTTAATAACAATATTATCATACGTTTATTTTTTAGCTAAAACATAGTGTAAAAGCACAAAACTCTGAAAAAGTTGGGGAAGATAAGTTGTATATAATTAACAGAGCTAAAGAGGCGTTGGTATTTTCCATTAAGCCTGGATCTAAACTTTTGGATTTTATTCCTTTACTGCTGTTGTGTAGTATACAAACTTGAAGCAGTGCATACAATTTCTGGGTGCCTATGGTTGGGCAAGCAGTGAGGTCAAGTTAGGAGGGATAGAAGAAATGAAGAAAAGTGAAAGGAAATGAAAAGATGAGAGAAAGAGAAAGAGAGAGAGAGAGAAAGAGATTCAGCTTATAGATTCAGCAACATGAAGACAAATAAAAGTAAGTGATTTTACCCTAGGTAATTGTCTGGACTCCAAACAGTTCTATCAGCAAATTTTCCCTCTAAGGATTAAGCTAGAAGTAAAAGGGCAGAAAGGCACAGAGGCAAATTGATATTTTATCTACACTTTTCTGCGAGTTTCTTGAGAGTTTTGCAATGTAGTTAGTATACTGCCTATTAGCTGAGAATCAATACATACTTTAAAAATGAATGAATATATTTGCTGAGCTGTGTTTCTACTTTATACAGTATATTATATAATTTAATGTTTCAATAACTCAAAGTGGTAGACATTATTATCTCTTTTTTACAGGGGAATAATCTGAAACTCATATACAAAATATCATAAAGAGCTGTTAAACAGTAGATGTAGATTTCAGACTCAGGTCTAATAGATTCCAAATCTGATGGCTTTCTCATTTCCTATTATTATTTACTCTGCAACTACTATGCACACTTGATAATAATCTTTATGATTTTCACCTACATTGTTTTACAACTATTTTTAATTTTCTTACACACATAATCCATTGAATAATAGATATATTATAAAATACAGATAATTAAAAAGGAAAAATCAATTAAAATACCTGGCTTTTCCCCAACTCAGAGCCAACAATACTTGAGTAGGCACTAGAATATATGAAATAGAAGTGGCATGTGACCACAAAGAAATATTACTATCAACAGTCAATGAAGAGACAGAATATTTCCCCAAGGAAATAATGAAATTTAAGCATGAAAGGATATTTTCTATGCATGTAGTTGAGGCAGCTGGGGGTGTTGGGAAGTGACTACATCTAGAGGAAGGCCCGATGGTCCCTGATTCTAAGAAAATCAAGGTAAATGCAAAAACTGATACACTCTCAGTGTGGAAAAAATGATAAGCCCAGATACATAGTTATAGGCCTTTTAAACTATGTTCAGAAATTTGGACAATATCTTGTGAAAAAAGGAAATTTTAGAAAGTTTTACAGAAAGGAATGATATGATCATTTATGAATTTGCAAAATTACCCATATTCTAATGTGGAAACTGGATTGGGGAAGAGTGAGTCAATTCAAAGATACCAATGAGAGACAATGATAATCTCTCCAAGAGATGACACCATCTTGAATTAAAGGGATTGAGAGATTGGGATATACTGAATGGATAGATTAGAAACATGTTGAGATTGACCATGAAGGTGAAAGATGGAGAACAGTAGAAGTTTCTGACACTAAATAATCTTAAAAACTTCTTACTGTATGATTGTATAATATTAAATTTTATGAATTAACCATCATTTGAATAAACTTTGTGATTTTTTATATTTTTTAATTTTCCCTACTATAATGATCACTAACATCTACTACCATTTATATGCATACTTTATTTTTTACATAATTTATTGTATGCTCTTGGTTTATAGAGTACTTGAGATGTAAAATTAAATACTTTAACAATTTTTCAACTTTTTAAATTAAGTATATTACTCTTCTCTGTACAATTCCTCATTTATATTATGACTCTGTCTCCACCATTGTGATAAAGTTACTTTGACCATACAGTTATCAGATCATTTAAAAAAATTCTGCTTAAATAATAACTACATTTAAATAAAGTTATGGTAGATTTTGAATAAGGAAAAAAATGCAGAGTCTTCTGTAGTCATTGTAACCAGATATTTCACAGTTGGCATCATGAAATAATCATGTACAGAAATGCTTCAAAATTAAAATATACTAATTATTCATAGTTTGCCATAAGGCATCAGGATGTGAGCTAGTTAAAAGTAAAAATATTTATAGAGACAAGGAAACACTCCCTATTCAAATATAAATGTTCACTGGGAAAACAAACAAGTTAATGTTAAAAGTAAAGAAAAATTATGCAAACTTTCATGAATATCAATATTTAAAATCAATCAATTTAATATAGAGAGAATACAATTCTTGTGTTTTTACATTTTTATCTAGATTACATATTATCACACACAATAGATATAACAGGTATTGATGATTGTCATATAAGCCATTTCACTAATGATTTTATATGGAAGACAAAGTATTGTCTGTCTCAAGTGCTTTTGAAAGAAATATTTTGTCATGAAAATAGATGGCAGAGGAATTATGCATATTATCAATTTTCTATCCTTCATTAAATATTAGTTGTAGCTTGTAGTAAAGAAGTAAAATTGGAAATAAGACTATATTATTTCCTTAGCACACTTTAACTGGCAATATAATAAATAATTAGACATAATTTAAATAAACATGAAGTCTTTTTTCTTATGAATTTTATAGTTTATTATGTTAATGGGAAACACAAATTAGTATATTCATTGATTCAAAACAAACTAATAGACCTTTTTAGAGTACCAACTCATTTTATTTTGTGTTAAGGCACTGTAAAGGTTTTAAAAGAATGATTCTGGATTCCAAGTGCTCCAAATTAAATGTGGTCATTTTAGGAAAGATTGTAAACAAGAATTTACAATGGTGGTCTCAACAGAGAGATGATGGTCATTCATTCATTGTTCTGGCAACTTTCTCTCTTAATTTATAATCTAAAGGCAACCAAATAGAAATATTATTCTCTTCTCCAAATATATTATTCAAATTCCATCACAATGAATAGGAATACAATTTACCTGGTAGCTTAACTCCAAAATTCTTGAGTAATTCTTCATTACTGTCTGTAAAATAGTTCCCATATAGGCTAAATTGGTAATTCCTATCGACTTTTCCTTTGCAATATATACCAAATTTAACGATTTCTAATCATATCTGGCCTTGAATACTGAAATAGTTTTTTAACTGATCTCCCTGCTACACATTTTAGTTCCTCAGTGCCAATTCTACTCTAATCTTGAATCTTTCTTTTTAAAATGTAAATCATATTATACTCAACATGGTTTAAAAACCTCCATTGGTTTTCCACACCCGTCGAATAAAATCCAGCTCCCTTAATGCAGCATGAAAGACCTCTTTGGTTCTCTGCCCCTACATTTGATTTTATTTCCCATCCCTCTCTCCCTTCCTTACTCTGTCTCCAGAAATACAGTATTTCTTTCAGCTCCTTGCATAGGCTAAACTCAGTTTTAACCCAAAGTCTTAGCACTTGGCTGTTTCTTCTTACTGAAGTGTTCTCTCAGGCAGACTTCTCACTTTATTTAAGATTCTGCTTAACTATCACTCTTTCAGAGAAGGCTTTTCTGCCCACCCTATCAAGATTAGTGTCCCTACTTTTAATCTCTAATCTTCTACCATACAGTATTTCTCTCTAGAGCAGTTATCACTATCTGAGTTTATATTATAGAATGCTTCCACCTCTGGTTAGTTTACCCATTAAAAAGTAGGCTCCATGAAGCCAAAAGCTATTTATTATAAATGAATAAGTGTTCAGAAAAGTGTTTATTAAATGCTTGTTAAATATAAAATGGATGGCTAGTAGGTCTGTGTCTTTATTCCCGTCTTGCCACTAGGTTCTTAATGACCTTTTTTTTTTTTCCTTAGATTCCATATATATGTGTTAGCATACTGTATTTCTTTTTCTCTTTCTGACTTACTTCACTCTGTATGACAGACTCTAACTCCATCCACCTCATTACAAATACCTCCATTTCATTTCTTTTTATGGCTGAGTAATATTCCATTGAGGATATGGGGAGGGGGAGGGGTGAGATGTGACAGGGTGAGAGAGTGTCATGGACATATATACACTACCAAATGTAAAATAGATAGCTAGTGGGAAGCAGCTGCATAGCACAGGGAGATCAGCTCGGTGCTTTGTGACCACCTAGAGGGGTGGGATAGGGAGGGTGGGAGGGAGGGAGTTGCAAGAGGGAAGAGATATGGGAACATATGTATATGTATAACTGATTCACTTTGTTATAAAGCAGAAAGTAACACATCATTGTAAAGCAATTATACTTCAATAAAGATGTTTAAAAAAAAAAAGAGATACAAATAGAAAAGCAAAAAATAAAAAATAAAAAAAAAAATGGATGGCTAGTGGGAAGCTGCTACATAGCACAGGAAGATTAGCTCAATGCTTTGTGACGACCTAGAGGGGTGGGGAGGGTGGGAGTGAGGCTCAAGAGGGAGGAGATATGGGGATATATGTATACATATAGCTGATTCACTTTGTTGTACAGCAGAAACTAACACAACATTGTAAAGCAATTATACTCCAATAAAGATATAAAAGAATAAATAAATGCTTAGACAAATAGTTAGTAGAATACAACCTGCTGACAAATTACTTTTTTTCAGATGAATTAGATAAAATTGATATTGAACCAATAATTATCCTTGTGTTTGCATAAATTCAGACCAATTAGTCCACTGCAAGAAAATGAAGGTAATCATATTGAATTTGCTTAAAAGCTAATGGAAACAAAGAAATACTTTTACACTATTTGAAAATTTTAATCTAATTGTGTTTCAAAATACATTTAAAAACAGCACTTTCTGACTTTTTGTTGTTTTTGTTGCTTAAGTAAAATCCAGATTTTGGGGATTTTGTGAAATGTTCAACAGTGATGATCTATGTTTGTTTGGAATTCTTTTGCCCAATGTAATTTTATTTAAGTGAAATAGAAAATTGACATTAGGTTAAATTTTCTGAAAGTTCATCTATCTTTAGCAGAAAATTGCTACTATAGTAGGAAGAAGTTTAAAACTTATCTGTCTGAAAAACAATATAGAATATAGTAATTTCCATTTATGAAGAATTTGAAACTGTTAAAGTTTTTTTTCTTTTAATTCTACTCACTTGCAAATAATCGAATACCCATACATTGACTTGTTCCTTAGAAAGATATCTTTTTATTAAAAAATATGAAAACAAAACGATCAAAACAAGAACAAAAAACCTTCATGAACAAAATTTGTAATGGTGTCAATGAACACAGAGTCCTCCTAGCAGGAAAGAAAGACATTTATAACTCCTATTTTATATAGATTTCTTTTCCACATAAATGTATTACTGCCTTTCTCTTTCAAAGGGAGTTTTGGGCATGAAGGATACAGTGAGATCTGAAAGGGCCTGGATTGATAGCACCTGCAGTGGTTTTTAGAATCTTTGTCAGTAGGACAAGGCAATAGATCAGCTGTCTCTGAACAAACCCTGCACTGTGCTGTGTGAAAGACTCCCACCTCCACAGCACAGCTACATTTTCTTGATCTTAACCTTTCCAGCCCTTGAAATGTACACAACTTCTCTCGAATTCACCATGCTGTTCTTTGAGATTCAAGATGACACAGCACAGCAGCTTATGTTTTCAGGGAGTAAAGATGATGGTAATGATCACAATGATAACAACATTGTTACTATCATGATCATTATAAATATAATAGACACTCCACTCTACTTCTGTATTTTTTTCCAATATGCCAGGAGCTTATAAAGGTGCTACACTGTTTATAATAAAACTTTGAAAGGAGCTTAATTTCAGCTCTGCAGTAAAATCTTGACATAACGATCATCTGTTAGTTTGTATATAATTTTAAACATTCTATAATATGTATTGTGAAGATTAGAACAGTAAATTCACAGGGTTTTATTCTTACAATGTATATTTTTATATATTTTGATATGTTTTTTAAATTACAGGGTTATAAGATTTTTGTGGTATACAGGTGGCTATGCTCAATTCCATGTTAAATTAAACACAATAAAATGATAGCTTGCTCTTCTAAGTATACTTTATTATATTGATGGCTTCTTAGCTCATGAATATTTCTTATTGCCTAATGTACATCTTTTGCAAAGCAATTACATTGGAATTTTCCTAGTCAAAATGCTTTAAACTAGATTGAAACAGTAAAAACTGCTTTATTAATGTACTTTTATTCTAAAACTATATTAAGTTCCAATTGTATCCTGATAAAATTGGCAAAGGAGCAGGTACAAATAGGAAGAAGAGTTTTCCTTGAGAAACTCTGAAAAAACTTTCTGTTTTTATGTGGGTTTGAAAGACATTTACGGATACATTATATTTTATCTTCAACATCAGCCAGAGTGTAAGGTGTTCTGTTGTGTGGTTAAAAGGACAGACTGAAGCGGATTGTCTATGGTCAAATTCTTACACTACCACCATGAGGCTTTCCATATATATCTTAATTTCCCCATGCCTCACTTTCTCACATTCTTTATCAAAAAAGACAAAAAGAGAAAAAAAGAAAGAAAAGAGGAAGGAAGGAAAAAAGGTAGAAGAAAATTAAATAAGTGAATTCATCTAGTAGAAATACTTTGAGACAAAATGGATCAGGCTTAGCCCTGTGTCTTGTACAAAATATGCATTACATAAATGTATGCTACCACGACTACTACTGTAAGGCAGAGATGACCTTCACATTTTACAAATAAGCAATTTTATGATCATAGAAATTATAACTTATTAAAAGTCAAAATAGTTAAACCACTGCCAAGAAATCCTTGTGCTGTATTTATGTAAAGTCAGTTTTTATGGGAGGAATATTTTCTGCATTTAATGAGATACTGAAATTGCCAATACATTTCAATGATTTACCATAATAGTGATCTGCTATATTGTTGATCTCTTATAAAGAGTTTCATTTTAAATAATATCATAAAACATAATAATTATCATTATATACAATCACTGTTGAGTACAAGGGAGAAAGTTGAGACAACTTCACAGAAGTAGTACCAGGTTTATGTTGAACTACAGATTGATTACAATTGATTTTTAAATCAAATATATGTCTTTTTATGCTGTGCATCTGCCACTTCCTAATGAATGACTTTGGGCAAGATATTTAATTTCTCTAAATCTTGATTCCTTCAACTGAAAAATGAGAATAACAAAAACATTTTCTTCATGGTTTATTAACTAATCCAGTTGTCTTCCCCAGAAATACTTTCATAATTGGATATCAAAACATGCATGGGAATATTTATTGTAGCATTATGTATAATAGTAGAAAATGTCATTGAATATATAAATTTATCTCCTTCAATAGGGGAATACATATAAATTATTTTGTTATTAAAAAACTCTAGCAAACTAGAAGGAATAGTTGCTATCTACAAAATAAAAACAAATTGATACTAAAATAAAATTGACCTAATTATCTTTTAAAATGAGAGACAGAAAATAATACTAATGCTCATCATTTTTATACAAAGTTACCCAGGAGAACACTGGAATTCTTAGCAAATGTAATTAGACAGAGATAGGGAGAGATATGATAGACACATAGATATAAAAATATGTAACATCAGGAAATGTTTTTAAGAATCCATATTTCAGTTTGTGGTTGTCTATGTAGAAAACTCCCCCCAAATATGTCAAAATTTTGTTATAATTAATAACATAGTTAAGTAATTTGCTGCATGCTAAGTACATGTAAAAACATAAATGGCATTTCTCAACATCAATAATAAGCAGATGGACAAATAAAATATATTTATGATAGCACAAAAAATTAAGTACTTAGACATAATCCAATAAAAATGTTCAAGACTTTTATGAAGAAAATTAAACGGTTTGGGGGTGGGTATTTCTGCATGAGTTGCTTGGAACCCATGTGAAACGAAGAGAAGCACTGTTTTCTTAAATTGGCACACTTAATATTGTAAAGATACAATTCTTACTAAATTTAGCTACAAATTAAATGTAATTCCAATAACAATAACTCTTACCTTTTTGTCAAACTTAATCAGATGTTTCTAAAATACGTATGTCAGAGAAAAGAGTTGACAATTACTGAGACTCTTCCAAGGAACAGTTTCTATCTCTAAACTGAAAACAATGCACGTATGTGACGTTTAATCCATGACACAATTTCCTTTACTATTACATGGAGAATCAGGTTATCTAAATTTATAGTAAAACATTAAATGCTTGTATTAGTAATCTATTGTTGCATAACAATTGCTCCACAACTTATCAGGAAAAATTTATTAGTATTCTTTCTTTCTTTATTTTTAAAATTTTATTTGTTTATTTATTTATTTACTTATGGCTGTGTTGGGTCTTCGTTTCCGTGCGAGGGCTTTCTCCAGTTGCGGCAAGTGGGGGACACGCTTCATCGCGGTGCGCGGGCCTCTCACTGTCGCGGCCTCTCTTGTTGCGGAGCACAGGCTCCAGACGCGCAGGCTCAGCAATTGTGGCTCACGGGCCTAGTTGCTCCGCGGCATGTGGGATCTTCCCAGACCAAGGCTCGAACCCGCGTCCCCTGCACTGGCAGGCAGACTCCCAACCACTGCGCCACCAGGGAAGCCCAGTATTCTTTTTTAAACTGCAAAAATATATATATATATATATAGAAATACATTAATCCAGCAGGTAGGTCTGAGAAAGCACAGAATCAGTTGGTTAGGGCAGTTAGAACCTTCCCATGTTTTCTGTTTTTCCTCAAGCTTCATTCTGCTGCTGATCCTGAGATCTCTATCTCTGTCATCATCAGCCCTACCTCTTCCTTCTTGATGGTGACTTTAATATTCCTTCTCCCACCCCTGTTTGGTTTTCTGCTCCCAGGACTGTGCATCTCCAATCACAGACATGGAGCACTCCAGGTTGGAGCTCTGCATCCCCTCCATTTCTGTGTAGTCAGTGACTTGCTCCAGGTACCAGCACCACTTGGCAGGAGGCTTCAGTTCCTCACCGTGTGGGTCTCTCCATAGGGCTGCTTACAACATGACTTTCTCCAGAGCAATGATAGAAGGGAGACAGAAAGAGTGGGCCAAAGAGTGAGTGTCCAAGAAGGAACTACCCAAGGAGACTACAAAAGAATGTGAATTTCAGGAATGGCAGAGGGCATGGTAATTGGTGGCTATCTTGGAGACTGGCTATCATCACATTGCTTAACAAAAGAGAAATGTGAATTGGGTTGTTAAAAAATTTCTAAACAAGTTTTACAGGAGAAAATTCTGTTCCATCGTGTATTGGTGTATCATGAAAAGAATCACCCAGAAAATAGTTTATTTTGCTATATAACCCTCAAGGTTGAAATATATAGAAAAATATTTCCAAGAAATGCATTTTGATTTCTTTCAGTCTACTCACTAACTTATAATAGGACAATAATGAGTAAAAATTTATATGATGTATTAATTCCTATTAATTAGTTGGAATTCTAGAAATAATACAAATAATTTTCTTCAGTTTTTGGCTTCTGAGCCATTAAACTATATAGCAAAAAATAAACAAAAATTTTATATATCACCTTGATTACTGATTATGCTAATATTGGAAAATCTATGTTAGCAAGTAGATTTACAATTCTTAACTCTGTAACTAAACACATTTACCCATCAACTACTGGCCTCACTCTACCACCGCATTCTTCCACACTTGGGGTGGGGTTTGCGATTTTCTTCGCAAGGATTGGAACAGCAGAGAAAATGTGTGATTCTTATGGATATTTCCTTCTATGACAAAAGGGATTACTATATAGAGAATGGTAGATTTTCTCTTCAACTGCCCAATGAATTGTCTACCACTGTCTCAGTAAAGGCCATGTCCTACTATTTTATTAATGAGTATACTCTCAGAGAATGTAAGAGACAAAGGAGTGGTAACAACAGTGAAATTGAGACTATTTAAAGATACGTTTTCAAGCTGGCCCCAACTAAGTATGACTGATTGCTGGATCTTGCAAGACAGTCCTGACATAAGACAATTAATTAACTTTGTCTCAGGAAAAATAATCTGTGGAGAAAAGGGAAAGAATGTAACTATGGGTTCATTGATTGTTGGTTAACCTATGGGTTCTAGTATTCTACTTTTCAAGGGTCAAGCCCACAGGGTGTTAAATCTCCTGCCCTTCCAGAGTATGCATGCATGGCTCCTGACCAGTGCCCCATGCCTAGGTGTGAATGGGAAAACTCCAGGTGGAAGGGAAGAGACATACTGGGCAGACATGGGACAGGTTTACAGTTCTTCCCACCTGTGTGTTATTCCTAACCAACCTTTGGTAAGCAACTCAGCACCTGGATTTATAATGTGTGTCTGTTACATCATAATTGGCATTAAAATTGTTCTGTCTTCCTTCTTCAATTAATTGTCCATATTCCTGTATGACTCATTAGAACTTTTTTAAAAATTTGGGGCAATTAAATAATTTTAAATTTCAAAATTTTTATGATGTCGTCTTAAGGGTATATCAAATCACAGCACTTTTTAAAGCTTTTCATATATTTTGGGCAATTTTTTTTTGGTAGAAACAAAGTGTTTAGAATCTGAGGTTCTTTGTTTTTCTACATATAATAAATGGTTATAATCAAGAATAAACAAATTAAAATGCTGGCAACACTGTAGAGAAACTGGAACCCTTACATATTGCTTGTGGAAATGTAAAATGGTGCAGACAATATGTACAATAGTTTGGCATTTCCTCATAAAGATAAAAATACAATTGCAGTTTGGTTCAAGAACTCCACTTCTAGATATATGCCATAAAGAATTGAAAACAGGTGTTCAAACAAAAACTTGTACACAAATATTCATAGCAGCATTGTTGACATTGACCCAATCGTAGAAACAATTTGAACATCCATCAGTGGATAAATGGACAAGCAAAAGAGGGTAGATCTATAAAGTTCCATATTATTCTGCTATATACAGAAATAGAGTAAAATGGTGCAATCCACTATGGAAAACAGTATGGCAGTTCGTCTAAAACTTAAACATACATTAACGAATTATCCATCAATTCCATTTCAGGGTATATACCCAAAGATCTGAAAACAAGGAGTGAAACATATTTGTACACCCGTATTCAAAGCAGCATTACTCACACTGGCCAAAAGGTGTAAGCAACCCAAGTGTCCATGAATAGATGAATCAATAAACAAAATGTGATACATACACAAATGGATATTATTCAGTCTTAAAAACTAAGGAAATTGAGGCACATGCTATGACATATATGAGCCTTAAAGTCATTATGCTAAGTGAAATAACCTGGTCACAAAAGGATGAATATTATATGATTCCACTTCTATGAGGTATCCAGAGAAGTGAAATTCAGAGACAGAAGATAGAATGTGGTTGACAAATGTTGAAGAAAGTTAGTGTTTATTGGATGCAGTTTCACTTGGCAAAAATGAAAAAGTATGAGAGATGGATGGTGAGGATATTTGTACAACAATGTGAATGTAGCTAATGCCATAGAACTATATACTTTAAAGGGCTTAAATAGTAAATGTTATGTTCAATAGATTTAATCACCATAGAAGACATGAATGAAGTACTGATACATGTCACAACATACATGAACATTGAAAACAACCTAAGTGAAAGAAGCCATACAGAAAAGGCCACCCAGATCATACTCATATTGTATGCCTTAAATCCATCAAGGTTGTGAAAATGAGGGAAAGTCTCCAGAACACTCAGAATGAAAAAAGACATTTGGGCAGGTGGTGAAAAAGTAGAAGTGGACCTGTGAATTGGATTAGAAGGCAAAAACCATAATGATTTCACATTTGGGGGCTATTTGGGTATTCCTTGGGAAAGTGTCCCTTTTTGGGCTAAAACACAATGGAAGTTGTCATTGAAATTGGCATATGTAGTAAATCAATGATAACTGGAGAATCTGAATTTACAGATAAAGAGTACATTGTACTGCTACTGCAAGTTTTCAGTATGTTTGAAATTACTAGAAAGTAAATTACTTCAAAACGAACATGTCAAGACCATGCCAGCAAAGTAGATAAAACATCACACTTCATGATAGGGCCAAGCCCTACCCAGATTCAGTTCACCCCAAATGGTTAAGCTAATTGCTCTTGTAGGAATCCACATATTATTAAGAGGTATTGTGAGAAGATTATAATAGTAGTCACTATGTCTTGGGTATTGTAGATGACTTTGGATATGGTAGAAACAATGGGATTTTTGAACTACAATTTTCCATCTCAAACCACCAAAAGGTACAAGTAATACATGAATTTAGTAAAGTTGCATGATACAAAAGTAATACACAAAAATCAATTGAGTTTCTATACACTAAGAAAGAAGAAGTATCAGAAAGAAAAATTAAGAAAACAA
Source organism: Eubalaena glacialis (assembly GCF_028564815.1). NCBI lineage: Eukaryota > Metazoa > Chordata > Mammalia > Artiodactyla > Balaenidae > Eubalaena > Eubalaena glacialis. Next base: position 12,723,712 of record NC_083718.1, on the reverse strand, counting down.
TCCCATTTGCAATTGCATCAAAAAGAACAAAATGCCTAGGTATACATTTAACCAATGATGTGAAAGACCTGCACAATTAAAACTGGAAGACACTAATAAAGAAACTAATAAATAGAAAACCAACTGTGATCAGGCATTGGAAGAATATTGTTAAAACATTCATGCTGCCAAAGCAGTGCACACATTCAATTCAATCTCTAACAATTAAAATGGCATTTTTCACAGAAACAGAACAATCACATTATTTGTGTGGAACCATAAAGGACCCCAAAAAGTCAAAGCACAGCTAAGAATGGAGAGAACAGCTGGAGTCCTAATAAGGGAGAGCACAGCTGGAGTCAACTTGTTCCCTGACTTCACACTATACTACAAAGCTACAGGAACCAAAACAGTGTGGAATTGGCACAAAAACAGGCACATGCACCAGAGGAACAGAATAGAGAATCCAGAAAGAAACCATGTGTATGGTTAACCATGTGTATGTAGTTAATTTATGGCAAGGACACACACTGGGGAAATACCCTCAATAAATCATGCCAAGGAAACTAGATACCACACACCAAAGAAAGACACTGCAAACTGTCTATGCCACACACAAAACTACCTAAAATCCACAGTTTTCCACATCAAGACTTTCCCCTGCTGGCTCCTCTGAAAATGGACCCCCCTCAGCAGTCAGCCACATACAGGCAGCTTCTCCCCACTTTTTCTTCACTTTTCACTCCCTCAGTGGTGTCTCCCAGAGGGTCCAGAAGACCCTGGGCTCCTGTCTGCATGGATGGGACCCAGCATTGTCCAGAAGCTGAAGCTCCAGTATGTCCTGAGGAGACTGACCTCCTGTCTGTGTTGACCTGACCAGGCATTGTCTGGAAGCCAAAGCCATGGCGAATCCCAGATCCAGTTCAACCAAAGTAGTGATGCTAATTGACCGTGTAGGAGTCCACATGTTATTAAGAGGCACTGTGAGAAGATTGCATTAGAAGCTGCCATGTCTTGGGTGCTGTGGAGGACCTGGCGCCCAGCTCCAAGGGTGGACAGGGCCTAGGCTGGCGAAGTCCCAATGAGTGCGGCTGCGCAGTGCTGCCCTGGGCGGGGTCGGAGGTCGTGGGTCGCGCTGCTCTCCCCTTGGGCTCCAGGGAGATGCCCAAGCTGGGAGTCAAGGCTCTGCAGAACCCTTGCTCCATTCTGGTCCGGGGGGGTTGGGCTGCTTGGCCCCTAGTCACACGGCCAGCCTTATCATCATCTGTGGTTCTTCGTATAGGAATCTTATAACTGATATACATTTACCTTAAATTAGGTTATTTTTTAATATTTAGTAAACATTAAAATCTAATCTGGAAAACCTCAAGATCAGGGAGTTTATGCAAGAGAACTTTTTAAAGGGTTATTCTAAATCATGTGGAAGATATTATTCATTTAACTTTACACATTCAACTTCCATCTAGGGAATTCAAATGATTCCTTTTTAAAATGAATGTCTCCTCTGTGGCAGATAAAAGCTAATAATATAGTGCTCATATAGAAGCATCTCTTCTTCCTTTGGTTGACCTGGAGCATTCTCTAGGTGATTGGACACTGATTCAGTTTTTCTGGCTCCACTAAGAAGCGATTGCACTTTTCTAAATTTGGTTGATGTTGTTTAGTCATTTGAAATAATAAAGATCATTGGACAGGATGCAACTAGGACCTCAGATAGGAGGACTGAGATTTCAAGGGTTTGTTGTCTACAATTACACTCTGCTACAGACATCATATACACACACATTGCCTCTATTGTTTCTGTTCTTTTGATTTAATCTCTCAAATTCCTAATTGTAAAATATTTATCAAATGCATAGGATGCTCCTAGGATACAAAAATGCATAACCTACCATCATCGAAGTCAAATAATTTACCAACTATCAGTAAGACACATATGATAAAATAAAACACATATGGACAAATTCATAAATATAATACAGTAATTGAGGTGGCAGGGATTTCTACAAGATAGTGGACAGCCAAGGTTAAGCTCATCTTTGAGATGCAGTGAGTGAAGTTTTTGGGAATGTTCAGGGACTTCTTTATAGAAATAAAAATATGAATTTGTTTTTGAAAGTTGAGTAGGAATTCACAAAGCAGAAAACTTGAGAAAATCCAATTATTGCAGAAAGAAATAACAATTTTAATCAGGGACATTCAATCTGTTTTATATGGCTGGAATGAAAAGTTGCTTAGTTTTTTTTTAAAATCTCATATTCTTTAAATATTAGCTTCAGTTAATCTCTGCAAATTAGATGTCATTATGATACTATTAAAAATGTGAATCACAGATATGACTAGAAAAGCTGCAGGTGTAAAGGAATATACAGTAATAGTTGGATTAAAAATAGCCTAGATTTTACACATACATGCAAAATTTCATTCTCCTTTTTGCCTCTTTTCTTACATCTGAATTAAAAAATAATATTTTTAAAATACTTTTATTTCCAAAAGTTCTCAAAATATAAATAATTAGGAACATATATTTCTATTTCCTACTTTATTACACAAATGAGTTCAAGCAATCCTCAGTAAGTCTCATAACTCTGAGAAGTTTCATCCAAGCTTAATTAAAATATCTCATCTTTTCATTTTTCTTTCTTACCCCTTTATTCTGACTACACTTGTGCTTTAACCTCATTTTTAAAAATATTGAACCTTTACTTTATGTCAAATTATCAATCAACTTTCACTTCAATACCGGTCAACAGAGCCCTAATGATTCGTGACTGTAATTACTCTGTCATTGGTACCCTCAGATGACTCGCCCTTGTGCTTCTGGAGAAATGACCTATCGCTCATCAACCACAGGGCATTTCTGTCTGCTCTCCTTTCAATTCCAGGAAGGATGCTGAGCACTTCTGAGAATTCACCTGAAGTGCACAAATCGGTGCCACTACAAATTTATGCTCTTGAATTCAAAATGAGCTCTCTATCCTCTTCTATACTTTACTAATAGCATAGAACAGGACAGTTTGATGTCCTAATATAAGGTTTTAACCAAGAGCGTGCGATTTCGATTCAGAAGGGCATGCGATAGAAACTCACCTTTTACCTAATAAGTGGTGTATCTGTAGACCTCAGTTTGCAGCTGGAAATGAAAAATAAAATAATAGGAGAATGTGGATGAAATAAAAGTGGAGGGTGTTTTTAACACTCAATATATATATATATATATATATATATATATATATATATATATATATTACTCTTATTATTTCCCACAGTGGCTGTTCAAAAACTTTCTCACTCTTCAAATGTGCTTTACACCATCAATTCCACGTTTACTCTTGTCATTTGAATATCCCTAATAATTTTATGAGAAAATAGAAGGCATCATAAGGGGACTCTGTGAACTTTCTTCCCCTTTGTGTACCTCACCTGTACCCAGAATTTTTATTTCTATCCAAATGGATAAATACACGTGATTTTTTTCTAGCTAACTTCTTCATTTGTGCTTTACATCCCATACCTAGTTCATTTTTAGGGAACTGCTCCATTACATCCTTGCTACCTTTTTTGGGGGGTGGGGGTGGTATTTCAGTATCTTTTAAATTTGATCAAGTCTATAAAAAGGCTGTATTTTTTTAAAAACAATACTAAAACCTCCTATAAGGCTACATCTTACTAGCTGTCACCTTTACCTAGTCTCTTCCTTAGCACTTCACCTGTATACATTATTTTTTTTCATTCTGATCTCTCTTCCTCCACTACATTCAATCTTCTGTACTTACTCCATTAAAATGGCTTAAACCAACAACACAGGTGATTCTTTTACTGCTAAATTTGATGGAATTTTAAAACACCTACCTTTATTAAAGTTCTCCTCTTTATTTCACATATACTAAATTTCAGGTGCTTTAGGTTTTTTGTTGTTGTTTTTTCTCTATTTTCACATCTTTATTGGAGTATAAATGCTTTACAATGTTGTGTTAGTTTCTGCTGTGCAACAAAGTGAATCAGCTAATGTTTACATATTTCCCCATATCCCCTCCCTCTTGAGCCTCCCTTCCACACTCCCTATCCCACACCTCTGGGTCCTCACAAAGTATCGAGTTGATCTCCTTGCACTATGCAGCAGCTTCCCACTAGCCATCCATTTTACATTTGGTAATATATAAATGTCAGTGCTACTTTCTCACTTCATCCCAGTTTCCCCTTCCCATCCTGTGCCCTCAAGTCCATTCTCCACGTCTGCGTCTTTATTCCTGCCCTGCCACTAGGTTCATCAGTACCACTTTCTAAAATTCCATATATATGTGTTAGCATGCGGTATTTTTTTTTCTCTTTCTGACTTACTTCACCCTGTATGACAGAGTCTAGGTCCATCCAACTTACTACAAATAACAAAATTTCATTCCTTTTTATGGCTGAGTAATATTCCATTGTATATATGTGCCACATCTTCTTCATCCATTCATCTGTTGATGGACATTTAGGTTGCTTCCATGTCCTGGCTATTGTAAAGAGTGCTGCAGTGAACATTGTGGTACATGTATCTTTCTGAATTATGGTTTTCTCAGGGTATATGCCCAGTAGTGAGATTGATGGGTCATATGGTAGTTCTAGTTTTAGTTTTTTAAGGAACCTTCATACTGTTCTCCATAGTGGTTGTATCAATTTAAGTTCCCACCAACAGTGCAGGAGGGTTCCCTTTTCTCCACACCCTCTCCAGCATTTACTGTTTCCAGATTTTTTGATGATGGCCATTCTGACCAGTGTGAGGTGAAACATCGTGGTTTTGATTTGCATTTGTCTAATGATTAGTGACGTTGAGCATCTTTTCATGTATTTTTTGGCCATCTGTATGTCTTCTGTGGAGAAATGTCTATTTAGCTCTTCCATCCCTTTTTGGTTTTGGTTGTTTGTTTTTGTGATATTGAGCTGCTTGTATATTTTGGAGATTAGTCCTGTGTTGGTTGCTTCATTTGCAAACATTTTCTCCCATTCTGAGGGTTGTCTTTTCATCTTGTTTATGGTTTCTTTTGCTTTGCAAAAGCTTTTAAGTTTCATTAGGTCCCATTTGTTTATTTTTGTTTTTATTTCCATTTCTCTAGGAGGTGGGTCAAAAAGGATCTTGCTGTGATTTATATCACAGAGTGTTCTGCCTATGTTTTCCTCTAAGAGTTTTATAGTGACTGGCCTTACATTTAGGTCTTTAATCCATTTTGAGTTTATTTTTGTGTATGGTGTTAGGGAGTGTTCTAATTTCATTCTTTTATATGTAGCTGTCCAGTTTTCCCAGCATCACTTATTGAAGAGGCTGTCTTTTCTCCATTGTATATTCTTGCCTCCTTTGTCAAAGATAAGGTGACCATATGTGTATGGTTTTATCTCTGGGTTTTTTATCCTGTTCTATTGATCTATATTTCTGTTTTTGTGCCAGTACCATACTGCCTTGATTACTGTAGCTTTGTAGTACAGTCTGAAGTCAGGGAGCCCAATTCCTTCAGCTCCATTTTTCTTTCTCAAGATTGCTTTGGCTATTCAGGGTCTTTTGTATTTCTACACAAATTGTAAAATTTCTTGTTCTAGTTCTGTGAAAAATGCCATTGGTAATTTGATAAGGATTGCATTGAACCTGTAGATTGCTTTGGGAAGTATAGTCATTTTCACAATATTGATTCTTCCAGTCCAGGAGCGTGGTATATCTCTCCATCTGTTTCTGTTACCTTTGATTTCTTTCATCAGTGTTTTATAGTTTTCTGAGTACAGGTCTTTTGCCTCCTTAGGTATTTTTTTCTTTTTGTTGCGATGGTAAATGTGATTGTTTCCTTAATTTCTCTTTCTGATCTTTTGTTATTAGTGTACAGGAATGCAAGAGATTTCTGTGCATTAATTTTGTATGCTGCAACCTTACCAAATTCATTGAGTAGTTCTAGTAGTTTTCTGGTGGCATCTTTAGGATTTTCTATGTATAGTATCATGTCACTGGCAAACAGCGACAGTTTTACTTCTTCTTTTCCAATTTGTATTCCTTTTATTTCTTTTTCTTCTCTGATTGCTGTGGCTAGGACTTCCAATACTATGTTGAATAATAGTGATGAGAGTGGACATCCTTGTTTTGTTCCTGATCTTGGAGGAAATGCTTTCAGTTTTTCACCACTGAGAATGATGTTTACTGTGGGTTTGTCGTATATGGCTTTTATTATGTTGAGGTAGGTTCCCTCTATGCCCACTTTCTGGAGACTTTTGATCATAAATAGGTGTTGAATTTTGTCAAAAGCTTTTTCTGCATCTATTGAGATGATCATATGGTTTTTATTCTTTAATTTGTTAATATGGTGTATCAGATTGTCTGTTTTGTATATTGAAGAATCCTTGCAGCTCTGGGATAAATCCCACTTGATCATGGTGTATGAGCTTTTTAATGTGTTGCTGGATTCTGTTTGCTAGTATTTTGTTCAGGATTTTTGCATCTATGTTCATCAGTGATATTGGTCTATAATTTTCTTTTTTGGTAATATCTTTGTCTGGTTTGGTATCAGGGTGATAGTGACCTCATAGAATGAGTTTCGGAGTGTTCCTCCCTCCACAATTTTTTGGAAGAGTTTGAGAAGGATGGGTGTTAACTCTTCTCTAAATGTTTGATAGGATTCTCCTGTGAAGTCATCTGGTCTTGGACTTTGTTTGTTGGAAGATTTTTAATTACAGTTTCAATTTCATTACCTGTGATTCGTCTGTTTATATTTTCTAATTCTTCCTGGTTCAGTCTTGGAAGGTTGTACTTTTCCAGGAATTGGTCCATTTCTTCCAGGTTGTCCATTTTATTGGCATATAGTTGCTGGTAGTAGTCTCTTATGTTCTTTTGTATTTCTGTGGTGTCATTTGGAATCTCCTTTTACATTTCTAATTTTATTCATTTGAGTCCTCTCCCTTTTTTTCTTGATGAATCTGGCTACAGGTTTATCAATTTTGTTTATCTTTTCAAAGAACCAACTTTTAGTTTTATTGATCTTTGCTATTGTTTTCTTCATTTCTATTTCATTTATTTCTGCTCTGACCTTTATGATTTCTTTCCTTCTATGAACTTCAGGTTTTCTTTGTTCTTCTTTTTCTAGTTGCTTTAGGTGTAAGGTTAGATTCTTTATTTGAGATTTTTCTGGTTTCTTGAGGTGAGCTTGAATTGCTATGAACTTCCCCTTAGAAATTCTTTTGATGCATCCCATAGGTTTTGGATCATCTTGTTTTCATTGTCATTTGTTTCTAGTTATTTTAAAACTTCTTCTTCGATTTCTTCAATGATCTCTTGGTTATTTAGCAGTGCACTGTTTAACCTCCATGTGTTTGTATATTTTACAGTTTTTTTCTGGTAATTGATATCCAGTCTCATAGCATTGTGGTTGGAAAAGATGCTTGATACGATTTCAGTTTTCTTAAATTTACCAAGGCTTGATTAGTGACCCAAGATGTGATCTATTCTGGAGAACGTCCAGTGTGCACTTGAGAAGAGAGTGTATTTTTCCGCTTTTGGGTGGAATGTCCTTAAAATATCAGTTAAGTCTATCTGGTCTATTGTGTCATTTAAAGCTTTTGTTTCCTATTTATTTTCTGTCTGGATGATCTGTCTATTGGTGTAAGTGGGGTGTTAAAGTCCCCTACTATTATTGTGTTACTGTCAATTTCCCTTTTTATGGCTGTTAGTATTTGCCTTATGTATTGAGGTTTTTCTATGCTGGGTGCATAAATATTTGTAATTGTTATGTTTTCTTCTTGGAATTATCCCTTGATCATTATGTAGTGTCCTTCCTTATCTCTTGTAACAGTCTTTATTTTAAAGTCTATTTTATCTGATATGAGTATTGCTACTCCAGGTTTCTTGTCATTTCCATTTGCATGGAATATCTTTTTCCATCCCCTCACTTTCAGTCTGTGTGTGTCCCTAGGTCTGAAGTAGGTCTCTTGTAGACAGCATATGTATGGGTCTTGTTTTTGTATCCATTCAGCCAGTCTATTTCTTTTGGTTGGAGCATTTAATCCATTTACATTTAAGTTAGTTATTGATATGTATGTTCCTATATTACCATTTTCTTAATTGTTTTGGGTTTTTATTGTAAGTCTTTTCCTTCTCTTGTGTTTCCTGCCTAGAGAAGTTCCTTTAGCATTTGTTGTAAAGCTGGTTTGATGGTGCTGAATTCTCTTAGCTTTTGCTTGTCTGTAAAGGTTTTAATTTCTCCATCAAATCTGAATGAGATCCTTGCTGGTTTGAGTAATCTTGGTTGTAGGTTTTTCCCTTTCATCACTTTAAATATGTCTTGCCACTCCCTTCTGGCTTGCAGAGTTTCTGCTGAAAGATCAGCTGTTAACCTTATGGGGATTCTCTTATATGTTATTTGTTGCTTTTCCCTTGCTGCTTTTAATTTTTTTCTTTGTATTTAATTTTTGATAATTTGATTAATATATGTCTCAACATGTTTCTCTTTGGGTTTATCCTGTATGGGACTCTCTGCACTTCTTGGACTTGATTGACTCTTTCCTTTCCCATGTTAGGGAAATTTTCAACTATAATCTCTTTACATATTTTCTCAGACCCTTTCTTTTTCTCTTCTTCTTCTGGAACCCCTATAATTCGAATGTTGGTGGGTTTAATGTTGTCCCAGATGTCTCTGAGACTGTTCTCAATTCTTTTCATTCTTTTTTCTTTATTCTGCTCCCCGGCAGTTGTTTCCACCATTTTATCTTTCAGATCACATATCCATTCTTCTGCCTCAGTTATTCTGCTATTGATTCCTTCTAGAGAATTTTTAATTTCATTTATTCATTACTGTTTGTTTACTCTTTAGTTCTTCTAGATCTTTGTTAAACGTTTCTTGTATTTTCTCCATGTTATTTCCAAGGTTTTGGATCATCTTTACTATCTTTACTCTGAATTCTTTTTCAGGTAGGTTGCCTATTTCATCTTCATTTATTTGGTCTTGTAGGTTTTTACCTTGCTCCTTCATCTGTAACATCTTTTTCTGTCATTTCATTTTTTTTGTTTTTGATGGCTGGTTCTGTGTTCCTTTCTTACTGTTTGTTTGGCCTGAGGCATCCAGCACTGGAGTTTGCAGACAGTTTGGTAGAGCCAGGTCTTGGTGCCAAGATGAGGACCTCCAGGAGGCCTCACTCTGATTTATATTCCCTGGGGTCTGAGGTTCTCTGTTCGTCCAGTGGTTTGGACTTGGCGCTCCCAGCACAGGAGCTCGGGCCTTATTTCCAGCCTGGGAACCAAGATCCCACAAGCTGTGTGGCATGGCAAAAAAAGAAAAAAAAGGACAATAACAAAGAATGAAAAGTAAAATAAAATTAGAAAGGTAAAAAATATATTAGGAAAAACAAAAATATAATTGAAACAACTGCAACAAGGTAAAACAAAACCACAACAGAAAAAAGAAAAAAAAAAGGAGGGGAACAAGCCAAAAAGAGCAGAGCAATAACAAAGTGCAAAGAAATAAATAAAATTAGAAAAATAAAAGATTTATTAGAAAAAATAAAAATATAAATGAATCAACAACAACAAGGTAAAACAGAATGTCTACCCCATCACTTGGGGTTCCTTCTGTCCCCTTAGGTGTCCGTGGTCCCCCACCGGTGCCTGGTGTGTGCCCTTGTTGTTTGGAGACGTGAATTCTTTGTCCTCCTAGTCCGCCATCTTGACTCCGCCCCCCCCAGGTGCTTTAGTTTTTTAGAAAACCCATGGATTCCCCAAGAAGAGCAGATTTATTTTTTTTAGACATATTGTTAATTTTTAATGCCACCATTTATTTCACTGCGTGTCAATAAGAGTTGACTATATAGGTTAAGAAAGGACTATTTTAAGTACTATAATACAAGTATCAGACCACTGAAACTAAGAAAAGAAGTATAGAAAATTCACTCAATAATTAGTATTTCTAATGATTATTCTTAATAGTATAAAGAGTTTAAATTATGTTCCAGTCATACTAAAATGTAATAAACATGAGGAGTGTACTTCAGGGGAACATATAATTTTAAAAATTAGTACAGATTGAAAAGTAATCATCTATTATCTCTGACAATCCTTGAAACCACTGTCTTTTCTTCCTGTTCAAGACATCAACTTCATTTAATTGCCCTCCCTCACCCTTCTTTGGAAGTCTTTTTTCAGAAACAATTTTTCCTACTTTTAAGTGTTATTTCTAATGACCAGAAATATCCAACTGTCTAATGCAAATTTAAGCAGCCTACAAAGCTGTCTCAATCTGAGTATGTAACCATGCCACATGCCTTGAACCCACTCAGTGCATTCCTGTCTCAAGGCATTTTCACTTCCCCATTGATGTTCCAGCCAGTGGAATTCTCTTACCTCTACATTATAGATTGTGTTTTTGTTCAAAGCATTCCCTTCCTTTTTTATCCAGCCTATCTTTATAGGACTTTATCCTTATTTCATCGAATATTTTAACCAAAAGTGGGGTATGGCTGCTCGTCTCTCTATGGCTTTGGGAAAAAGTTACTAAAAAATCCCTGTGCCTCAGTTTCCACATCCTAAAATAGTGCACGTTTGCTTATATCAGTACTGATCATATCTCTAATTTCATTCTTACCCATACACTTCTCTGTCATCATCACCCTGAATTAGCTAGGTTTCCACTTTAAATATTAAATTGTTTACTTTCTTATTTCTTTCTTTATTTTTATTGAGGTAACATTGGTTTATAGCATGATATAATTTCATATTTGCAACATTATATCTTTACTTCTGTATATACTACAGCATGCTCACTATCAGTTACACTCAGAAACCTTATTGGTCTTCTTCAATCCATCACCTCACTGTAAAAATAATATTTCTAAAACACAATGCTGTTTATATTACTTTTTCCCTTAAAATATCAGAAGAGAGGGTCCAAAATCATGAAGTTATATAGAGAGAACTTTATATTCTACACATACAGAGAGAATAGTCTAATGTGCCTTTAATACGGTATCTATAATCTCTTTTTCTGAGAAATTTAAAGCAGGTATACTGTTTAGTAGTAAATTTAACATGTTTGCTGACCATGTATTTCCCTTTATCCCCCTGCAATAAATTAAATAAATAGTTATTTAAAGTAAATTATTCATAATATATGTATATTTTAATGCTGAACTATAGCAATCCATATACACCCATAGAATCAATATGCCCTAAGATAAAATTACAGTTTACCCTACGACATACAGCATGTCTTTATACACTGATATTTTATGTTCAAGTTCACAGATTATGTTTGGCTTTTATTTTTTTATCAGCCTGAGGCTTAGTCGGTGTGCCTTTTCAAAACAATTTTACCTTTACCTTTTTAAAAATTAATTATTTTAATTTATTGGATTGAAATAATTATATATTATTATATATGGATTGAAAGTGGAATAAAGCACTTGAATCACTTGATTATTTGAAATAAAATTGATGTGATTAAATTGGATTGTTTAATCTAATAATAACTTTTAAATAAACAACTAGAAGACATGATAGTTATTTTTCCTTCCTTCTATGAATCTGAGGATATTATTTGAAAACATCTTTTTGAGTTTCCAATGGGGCACAGCATGAAATTTTTAAAAAGAGAAATAAGTAAACCCTAAAAATTCATTGGGACTCAATTTTATAATTGCTTTATTTTTCTATAATTCATGTAGCTTTCTGTTTTTCAAACAATAGATGGAAAAGAAGCTTGTATGTTATTTATAATTGGAATTGAGATGAATTTACCTCCTACTGTTCATTGTCAATATCTTATCCAAAAGCAGTAAGAAGAAATCTGCCTTCTACTAATATTCAATTTGTGAACATTCATATCCTTATTTCAGCAGGAAACTCACTCTATGAACTACAGAAACAGCTGCATATCACCAGGCAAGAAGAGGTTTACTCATTTTAAGATGCTGTGAGAAGCTGTTATTTTATCAGCTAAGAACATCTTCACCTCAACATAAAAATTCATTTCATCACAAAAAATCCTTCTGGAAATTTCAGTAAATGAATAGTATCAGATCTAAAAATCTATAATCACCGAGTGAGCTTAAAATTAGACAAGGAATCCTTAAAAGAAAAAGGAAAGTTTACACCTGAAAGAAAATATGATCGTAGAAAGAACTTCACAGGTGTTATAGATGATATTATGATATCCAGCTTGCTCATTCATGGGATTATTCAATATTAGAATTTGGGGAAGTACTGAAGTTAGAGATGCGACTGATCTTAATTCTAGCATTAATTACACAAAAATTCTAAGTTAAAGGATGATATACAGAATGTTTTGAGGAGTAAGTGGTATTAATTTTGTAAACTTTGATATTCCTTATCATAAAAGATAGGTGCTTACATATATGCCTTACACTGTTTGAAAAGCGTGTGCAGTTCTGTTCTACTTTTTATTGGTGTCTTCCACTTTTAAAAGCTACCTTTATGGAAAGAGAACTTGGCTAGGAAATAAGGAAGTTCTGAATTCTAGACTTGTGTTTATCACTGACTCACCCTTGTGGATTTTATTTTTCTCATATTTTGGATGAATTGTTCAGGCATTAATATCTATGCTACTTTTCCACTCTCAATTTTAGTAAGTGCAGCCATTAATGAATGCTTCACGCTGGTATTGCATTTCCATTTTTTGATAAAATAGTCACTGAATTTTCAAGAATCAGTAAGGTATAAGATTTCCTGTCAACTTAAAAATTTTGCCAAACTTTTCGACATTATATAAAACATTATAGAAATCATTTGTCTTCTAGTATCAAGAATAAGTTATTCAAAGAATTACAGTCTTTAGCTATAGGTTACAATTTAAATTTAAGTAGTCCTAGAAAATAATTTATTCCAGTCCCAGAATGCAGAAGCCTATGCTAATTTTCTTGATTGAATTCAATATTATACACATTTTCTTACTGTTTTCCCTGTAAAATGTAACCAATGAAATGTTGTAACTATCACACTTTTTAGTTTTTCTTCATGCTAAATGTACTTGTTAATTCATTCATTTAAAAGTTTTCCATTTTAATAGATTTGTAAGCAAATTCTGGAGAACTATTTCTCACCAAAGTTGTTGGCCATAAAATAAAATTTTTATTAACATTTCAATGAATGACTTCAGTGAAGCTCATTTGCAAGGATGTTGCAAGTGATGAGAACTTTAATATACAACAAAAATTTAAATGTTTTGTAGTCTGAGTGATGTAAAGGAAGCCAGGGTTCTTTACTTAGAACTACAGACTATGAGAAGGAACAGTTATCTTGATTTATTCTGATCCTCTCCCTCCCTCCAGCAATGCTGGACAATTTCTGCCAGTTTTCTGTGGGATCTACTCAGGTTTAGAAATGAGAAATGAGAAAAACTTAGAACATATAAAAAAGTAAAAAACAATATATGTTTTTCCTAGAAGTGCAGCTATCATTCACATTAATTTCATGATACTTGTGAAATCAGTAAGAAGTGAAGTAAGAAGTTGAAGTAAGAAGAAGGTAGGAGAATTTTTTTTTTTTTTTTAAATTTATTTATTTATTTTTGGCTGTGTTGGGTCTTCGTTTCTGTGCGAGGGCTTTCTCTAGTTGTGGCAAGCGGAGGCCACTCTTCATCACGGTGCGCGGGCCTCTCACTATCGCGGCCTCTCTTGTTGCGGAGCACAGGCTCCAGACGCGCAGGCTCAGTAGTTGTGGCTCACGGGCCTAGTTGCTCCGCGGCGTGTGGGATCTTCCCCGACCAGGGCTCGAACCCGTGTCCCCTGCATTGGCAGGCAGATTCTCAACCACTGCGCCACCAGGGAAGCCCGAGGAGAATTTTTAAAATCATATTTAAACTCTTCCAGGAATCCCCTTCACATTTTTCCTGAAATGTCTTTTATTTAAAATGTACCCTGTGATTATTTATTTTAACAGCTTATAATATATATATAATATATATGAGAAAAATATATATCTATATATTTATTTTCTCGTGTTTGCTCACAGCATCACAAATTAATAAAAATTATTTTGAACATGAACTAAACATTTCTCAAAGCAATATAATACTCTCTGTGCCCTCAGTATAGTCATAAATATAAGCTGAAGAAATAGCACAAGGTCTCAACTTCATTCTACTCTCATTGGAATATTGCAGGTCTACTCTATTCTTCTGAAGTTTTCTGACAGAGAAACAGCTAAGATCACTTCTTCAGAACTGAAATGTTTCCTAGAAGAAGACAATTCTAACTTTATATAAATGATTCTGGTTCATTGAAAATGTGGAATAGCACAACTAATATTAATAAGTAAAGATCAGCATGAGGACAAAACCAAAGAAAGTTCTAGAAAAGTCAATTTTGTGGTTCTCACAAAAATAATTCAAGAATTCTAAATAAAATAGTAGCAATGAAAATCCAAAAGTGTATTGAATTTTACTTTACTTAAGCCAATTTGTCTCATGTATGTTATGGTTAACATTAGAAACATTAGAACATTAGAAACATTAGAAAACTTTTATACATAATATGATAATTAAATATTAAATATATTATTTTGTTCATAGCATAAAAATAAAGATATAGTTAGAGTTATCTTTCACTGCTGAAATAGATTATGATAATAAAGGAACTGAAAGGTGATTAGAGAAACAATCCTATGTATATGTGTAAATTTGATATGCAATAGTTGTGCCATCCAAGACCAGTGGGGAAAAGAACAAGTATCCAAACAATGGATAGAACCGTTTTCCTCTTCACATGCTAAATAAAAATATCAGACTGCCAAACACCAGAACATACAAATAACCCATATAAAGCTGGAAAACGGAAACATTGTAAACACTAAAGAAAAATATAGATGAAAGTGCTTAAAATTTTGGGGTTGGGGGATGGAAGGCTCTTTGAGTAACATTCAAAAGATAAAAACCATAAAGGAAATATTGAAATATTATTTACCTTTAAAAAACAATTTTATATTATAATAAATCCACACAATAATAAGCAGATGACAGTCTAAGAAACAATATTTGAAACATATAACAACGACAAATGTTTATTATCCAGACTATATAATAATTTTGACAAATCAGAAAAGAAAATACAATGTATTGCATATCATATCGTATTGCATATGATATAAAAATCATTAGAAAATTTTTAAAAAGTGAAGACAACACCTAGTCAGTATAAGTATGAATAGACTCTTAGCATTACTAGTAATCAGGGAAATGGAAACAGGGTACAAACAGAGTACAGAGAAAGACAGGACATGGAGCAAATGCATTTATTAGGATCCATGCGTGGAGTGATTTGGTATTCCCAGGCTTAGGCCAGACTGATCAATTTAAATCAAAAGAACATTAGTTATCTGTTTTATGTATAGTACTGTGTATATGTCAATCCCAGTCTCTCAATTTATCCCTCCTTCCCCCCAACTGGTAACCATTAGTTTATTTTCTACATCTGTGACTCTATTTCTGTTTTGTAAATAAGTTCTTTTGTACCATTTTTTTTTAGATTCCAACATATAAGTGATATCATATGATATTTATCTTTTTCTGTCTGACTTACTTCACTCAGTATGACAATCTCTAGGTCCATCCATGTCACTCCAAATGGCATTATTTTGTTCTTTTTTGTGATTGAGTAGTATTCCATTGTATATATGTACCACATCTTCTTTATCCATTCATCTGTCCATGGACATTTAGGTTGCTTCCATGGCTTGGCTATTGTAAATAGTGCTGCAATGAATATTGGGGTGCATGTCTCCTTTAGGACCATGTTTTTCTCTGGATATATTCCCAGGAGTGGGATTGCTGGATCATATGGTAGCTCTACTTTTAGTCTTTTAAGGAACCTCCCTACTGTTCTCCATAGTGGCTGCACCAATTTACATTCCCACCAACAGTGTAAGAGGGTTCCCTTTTCTCCATGCTCTCTCCAGCGTTTATTATTTATAGATTTTTTGATAATGGCTATTCTGACTGGTGTGAGGTGATACCTCATTGTAGTTTTGATTTGCATTTCTCTAATAGTGAGGTTGAGCCCTTTTCACAGGGAACTCTACTAAACTCTACTCATTACTCATACTCTGTAATGATCTATATGGGAAAAGAATCTAAAAAAGAGTGGATATATGTATATGTATTACTTATTCACTTTGCTGTACAGCAGAAACTAACACGGCATTGTAAATAACTACACTCCAATAAAAATTAATTTAAAAATTAAAAAAAATAAAAAGGGGAAAAAAAGAATGATTTTGGGGAAATTGACATCTTAATAATATTGATTCTTCCAAGCAATAAATACAATTTATCTCTTCAAAAAAAATAAATCAAGAGTAGGGTCTTATCTACAAGATGTGTTAGGGGGAGGTGGGGGAGAGTGTTGATTACAAGGGCTGTTGGGGAAATCACAACAGGAACTTACACTTGCTGTGAACCTGCAGGGTGCTATCTAGGGCATGCACTTGCCTGAGGAGCTAGTGTCAGTTTAAGGTCACTGCGATCCACTTGTCCCAACAAAATGTATGCCAAGACAGCAAGTCCATGAGTAGCTTAGCTAACCTCTTCACAGCCTGGACAGTATATTACAGTTAATTTCAGTCATATATAAACAAATATAGGATAGGCTTGGAGTTACCTCTGTAGGGCTGAGAGAAATAATGTTATACTATTCAGGTTGAGATAAGGAAGTTAGTGGAAAAGAGTGAAAATTCAATTCACATAGAGAAGGGTATTTAAGAGATATATAGGAAAGCAGAATATTATGGAATTACAAACATATGACAGAGATACTAGCCATGCTGGTGTTCATTGGAAAGGAGATAATGACAAGTAGGGATATAACTTTAGGGACATTAAGAGGAGTGACACTGAGATTGTTAATTTTCAAAAACTTCCATTTTCTCCTTAAATTAATAAGCTGTGTAACATCTAGAATTTTGCAAATTTAATTTAATTAATGATATTTTGAAGACTCAGGTAATTATAAATTACATCTCACAGCTGTCTAGTTATTAGTGAGCGATGAGACTGTATATTATACAGGACAGCTAAATCTATCAATATATTTATTCCTACAGGATAACTTTATATATACAAATTTAACCATGAATCAGCAAAACAAACTGACTCTAAATACTGGATCATACTCAGGGATCAGAGCAGGGCAGGAAAGCAATACGTGATTGAATGTATGCATGAAGATCAGATTTTAAGGTCAAGTTCCACGCAGATAATAGGGCCAATAAGTAAGACCTTGATAATACATTAAAATATGAATATGAATATATGTTCATATACAAATATGCATATTCAAATATATGAACTATGAATATATGTGTATACTTAATGCTTAGGTATTATTTTAATAATAAATCATGAAAAATTATGATAATGAGATCGCTTTACACGAACATTGTATTTTTATGTTGCACATATTTATAAAGCCATTTCATGAAAAATATTTTTCCCAGTAGACCGAGCAAAAATTTAATTATTGATTTTTATTATGCTGTATTTAGCCAAATTTAACTAACAATAATAAGTAAAATTATGGGCTGCACAGCACACAGAAACATGGAATATAATTTTTTTGCTTGAGGTAAAAATTAAAGGAAGTTTGGAACAATTGTATAGCTTATGTTCAATTCCCTTTTATTCCCGTAAAATTGTTAGACATTACAAATTTAATTTTCATTGTTCCCTTTGATACTTCACTGCAGATGTGAACAAGTTATGAACTTTAGACAAAGTACTATGAGCAGCATGATTTAATTCACTGTATAAATCTTTCTCACTGTCCTCATTTCTTTGCCTGCTATCAGCTTTATAAAGGGATCTAGACAAGTTTCACACATTCCATTTTGTTTTTAGGTACATTAATTTCTTTTCATCTTTAACAGTCTCGCCATTAAAAAACATTACATGTTTATATTACATTCACCTTTTGAAGAGATTAGGTCAGTTTTCTTAGGACTTTTTCACATTTTGGACTTCTCTGGTTGTTTTTAAAAAGTTGTTTATATTCAGGTTAGACATCCTTGGTGAGTTCCCGCATAGGGGAGATACCATGTTCTATATATTACAGCACATCAGGAATTAGGACACACAGAATGTTACTGCCCCAGTCATTAATGATACTTGGTTAAGGCAGTTACTGCCAAATCATTTCCTTGTAAATATGGTCCTCTCTGTCTCCCCCCACCCAAAAAAAATAAAATTGCTACTAATCTGTACAGTGATATTTTGACATCTAACAAATTTCCTATTTGTCAATAATCCTTTACTATGTAATGGTTTTAACATTGAATCATCTTGATTCTATAATTACATGGAAATTGCAAAATGGCAATTTACTAATTTCATCATTTCTTTTATATCTATTAGCTGATATTCTTCTATTAAGAAGAGTTTTCTTTATTAACTTGAGATAGGCTGAGGTTCCAACTAAAATGTGTAAATGCTACACTTTTCTTTAAATTAAATTCACTTAAATTTGTTAATGGTATCTTTATATAAATGAGAAAAAGTTCTTATATCTGAAATACGAAATTGACTAAAAGTTTCTTTAAGTTTTCTTGCCAGAGTATGTTTTACATTGTGTAGGTCACAAACTTATGGGAAATCTTATGGTCATCTCTCCCATGGCAACAACATAAGAAATCACAGTTTAGTCTTATCAACTGAACCCAGGTAAGCCCCACAGAATCTTCCTCAGGAGAGGAGTCACAGAAGCCTTTTTCATCAACCAGAATTGCTACTAATGATCCATTACTCC
Source organism: Eubalaena glacialis (assembly GCF_028564815.1). Classification (NCBI taxonomy): domain Eukaryota; kingdom Metazoa; phylum Chordata; class Mammalia; order Artiodactyla; family Balaenidae; genus Eubalaena; species Eubalaena glacialis. The sequence goes on along the minus strand of NC_083718.1, from coordinate 12,704,980 downwards.
TATAATATAAAAACACAACCTTAGTATCAGAAGGTTGTAGTTGTGATCACCATTGTGTTACCAGTTGTGTGATGCTGAGTGGGTCCCATAGAAGTGTTCTAGGGCTAATTTTATATTTGTAGGTAATAATGATGAAATTACATACCTCATAGGGATACTGGTAAAGACACAATATATATGTGCAAGACTCTCACAGTTTCCTGCTGAGACTGTAAAGGAAAGTCACTTTGAATACAGTTTGGTAGCATTGAATAAAGCTGAGTGTATACATAACCTAGAACACTGCAATTAACTGCAGGGTATATAGTCATCAGAAATGCACATATAGTCACGGTAGTGTATGTATAAGGATATTGATAATAGCACTATTCATGATAGTCAGAAACTGGAATTAGCCGAATGCCCAGGAACAGCAGAATAAGAAAATTAGATCATGATATATTCACTAATGGAATATTATTATATATAACAAAATCATCTACATACAATTTTACCAAAAGCTCACAAATATATTAGAGAAAAAAGGCACAGACACAAAAGAATACATACTGTGTGATCCCTTTTATACAAATTTTAAAAACAGTGACGATTCATCTGTGGTGTTAGAAGGTTTCCCTTTGGGGAACAGTGACTAGAAGGAAACTTATGAATTAGAATTACGATTAGGGTTATTCTACTTCTTAAAATTAATCATAAGTCTGTTCACTTTTTTAAAATTAGTTGAGCTCCACAAACATTGTACTTTTTGTATTTATGTTGTAATTTTTTAAATGTTAAAAACTTTATGTAAAACATCTAATAGTGTTTGACACAGAATATACTGGGTAAATGTTTGTTCCTTTCCTACTTTCTTATAAATAATGAGGCTGTGGGAATGACAAACTGAGACAATCTCTTTTGCCAAAGCTCTGCCACTTTTTAGAAGCACAATTGGTTTCATTTTCCTCTACTTTTGTGTTTAAAAAGCAAAATGTAATTTATTGGTATACTCTATTCCAGTAGGATTGTCTACGAATACATCTTGTGAATAATGTTCAAGTATAGAACACTCACTTTACAACAGAGAAATGATATTTCAAAGTCCAAGAGGAATTACATAGACACCATTCTTTCTATTACCCACTAGAAATGAGACATCTGGTCTGAAACAGATTGGTTTTGAAATTCTTTGTGATGTTGTATTGTCAGGTTTTAAGAGATATGTTGTGTTTTCAGCTTCTAAAGTTTTTAAAGTGCAGTGGTCCACCTCAACATTGTATGGTTAAAATTAAGAATGATAATTAAAAAATGACCCATGCTAATTTTCAGCGAAATTTATAAATTTTATTTGTAAATGTAATTAACACAGAGGAATTTACATAATAATTACATCCCTGAAAACTGCATGTGTATATGTTGAATAACTGATTTCCTCCATTTATATACACATATATGATGAAAACATTTAGAATAAAAATTTGGACTTTAGTGAATTTAAATTATAAAGTCACAAGAGCTCACATATTATATAAATGTATATATATATATACATATATATGTTTTGTCATTATTCATAGAAATCAAAATCTTTTGATATTTTAAATCCAGTTAGAGTAGGTCTACATAATATCAACATAATTTGGCTTGAAAATTACTTTTAAAAAATTCTGGTGAGAAAAATAAACGTTACAGTTTCCCTTACTGAACTGATTTATTATTGAACTGAATTAATTTTTAAAAAGATCTGTAAGGGCCATAGGCAATACACAAAGTTATATTTTGTGAAAACATGTTTATTTAAGTTTTTAAGTAATTAGTGATGATAGAAGTGATGATAAGGAAAAATATAGGAGTTTTAAAAAATCCACTTCCATGATCTCCATTAGGGCATGGGTATGGATAAATAGTTTTATCACATAAATATAGAATATACTGTATAAATTAATAAATATAAAAAACCTCATTGCAATGCAGAAAATAGAGACATCTGTATTAACACATTTTGTAGGATACAAGTAAATCAGTTGGGGCAGGCTTACATTAAATAACAACATGAAAAATGAGATCTCAGAATTATATATTTTGTTTTACAAGGCACTGGCAATTTTAATTACAAATACTTGATATTGACCTAATTTTACACTAATCCCCATGATACTTAACTTATGAATTGGCAGTGTGCATCATTTTATGCTGTTTAAATGTCACATAATGTGATCTAACTGTGTGTAAAAATTGGTCCCTCTTGGCAGCAAAAAGTAGACTATTAGTGAGAAAAATGTTCTTAATTCCTTCAGAATTTCTGCTTTACCATGTTTGCCAATCAAAGAGGCTCAATTTTAAATACTCATCAACATGAAGACCATACATTATAAATGATTTCCAAGAGAGATTAGATAAAATGTAAGTAGTAAAGTTTTTAATGGTAATAAATGAGAAGTAGTAAAAACTATCCTTCAAACAAAGATACAATATTTCTGGACTTTCTTAATTTTCATGAACCAGCAAGGAAAAAAAAAGGTATTCATTACAGTTACTCAATTCCATCACGGACCCTTTCTCCTTTCTTCTTTCCCCTCCTTCGTTTCTTTCACATCTTAATCTTCTTGTTCTTCATCTTCTTATGCTACTTTTATTTCCTATTCCTATTCCTGCTTCTCTTCCTTTTCCTCCTCCTCCTGCTCTTTCCTTTTCTCTTCCCCAAGTAATGGCATTAACAAAGATCAAGAGCAAAGCAAAACTGACTTAAAACTGAACTACACTTATCAATGTATTATCTTATATTTAATAACAATTTGTCAATTAAAGTGTTTTAGAGGTGTGAATAAAAGTTGAATAATTAATTGTTAACAGAACAATTGTGCTTTTGTAAGACCTATAGTGTTGTAAGCAGTTAAGGAACAAAACAAAGAATCAAGTAAAGTTAACATCGCATATAATATGTAAGTAGCACAAAGCTGTTTTATCTCAAAAATAAAAAGAATTTTCATATAAAAAAATAAATAATGCAATTGATGTATAAGAACAATCATCGTGAGATTATTGTATTTGTTTAAATGTTATTTGAAAATTTTCAATTCACACAACTAATTTCAGAATTAGCTTTAATAGTAGTATTTTTATATATGATGAATCATATACTATATGACTCAGACTAAAATTATGCTCACTGCAGAAAATAAATCAAAGCAATACTCCTTAACACTTTGGGTTATATATTCCTTTAAAATTTGTTGAAACTTTGGGTTTTGTCTAGAAAATAAAAATGCATTCATTATATGTGCAGTTTATTTTTTATCTGTTATACCTAACACTGTTAAAAATTAATCTATCTTGACTGAATTGTTGCCTCATATTTACTTTGATCTCTGTAGGGATTATATTATTTTTGGTGCTGATATTTCACCAACCACAAGTTGTTAAAATGGAGTCAATTAATTAGTCATTTACTAAACAAGATAATATATATTTAGTGTTATTGTTGAGATTAATTTGATTTATGAATGTTTAAGTTAAATTAATTTGTCTCTTTCTGCTGTAATGATACAATGGCTTAGCACTGGTCCTTGAATGTCTGAGTTCAATCTGCTATCACATGAGAAGGTCTTCCAAGCATATATAAAAAGAAAGAAAAAAAAAGAGAAAGTATGGGTGTGATTAGGAAAAAAACAAAACTACTCTGCAGCTAAAAACTCATAAATTGTCAGAGAACAACGTAAGTATTGAAAACCATAACAAAATTTTAAAAAAGGCTTTTCATTAAAATGTATATGATAAACTAAAAGAAATCTTACCAACTGGGTATAAAGTAATTATAGAACCTTTAGAAACAGGAAGTGAGACAAGGGCACAAAATACAAATGAAAAATTTCAAATTTCACAAAACTCATAGACAAAATATTTAACCTCACTATCACAAAAAATGGTAACTGTGCTCCTTTTTGCCTAAGCAATTGGCAAAGTTTTTAAAAGACAGATTTGAGAAAAAAAATGGGTTTGGGATTAGAACTGTCACACAGAGTGGACGTGAAAGTTGATACAAACTTTCTAGAAAACAATTTTTTAATGTAATTAAGAACTATATTAATTAGTTTAAGCTGCTTTAAAAAGAGACATAGAATACTCTGGCTCAGAAAACTAAAAAGAAATAAAATACTGTGACTCAAACAAAATAGAAAAACATTTTTTTCACATAACAGTCTGATGATGTGCAGTGGTTAAGGCAGGTAGTCACTTTCAATTCGTGAGATCATTCAGTGAGGGATATTCCTTCCTTTTTATATCTCTGCCACCATGTCCAAGAGGATTGCTGTCATCTGCATGAATAACTTGGGTTACCACCGCATCTGCACAACAGAAAGAGGAAAAGGTGAGAGGATCACATGTCTACTGTGTTAAGGCCAAGATCCAGTCACATAATTATGATTTCCACTTATATCCTATTGCTGCAAACTTAGACACATAACCATAGCTATCTGAAAGTAGCACTGGTCAATGAGTTCTCTAGCTGGCTGACTAATTAGCATAACTTTAGAATTAGTAATATTTTCTTGCTTTCAATCAGCTCTACGTGAAAGTTACCATATCCAAAAGACTTTTCTGGTCATAGTTCTCAAACTTATGAAATTTCCTCCTATTATTAATGTTGCCTATGTTCTGCTCAACTTTCTCTGTCATCATCAATTCAATGGTAATTAATTCTATGCCATCTGAACACTCTTACTTTGATCCATGCAGCTGGGCTGGCAACCATCGTGTACATAAATAAAAATAATGCAATGTATTTCAAAAAGATTCTGGGTGACATATCTCCTACTTCTGGTTGTAGACAAATCTGCTTTCAGCAGTAGACAAACAATTGTTTTTTTCTGATACTGAATTTTCAAATTCTGTATTCTCACAAAATTGTTAATTCATGTTGCAGGGAGAACATTTTTTTCTTTTTTTAGCAAACTCTATTTCTTTCCAGTTATGCCTGCAAACTTTCATTCTGACTCCTTTCTGTAGAGTTATGGTCTCCATAGGCATGCAGTCTGATTTACAAGTTATCACAGGTGGCAGTTACATCAACTTTTTTCAATAGTATAACAAAGATCATAAGTCATCAAGACTGCATTCATTTTTTCCTTGTTGTCCGATGCCCAAATAGCAAGTTATTGACATATATTTTAGGTTTTGTTTGAGCATCTCTCCAATTTCAAAATTCCACTAATACTTTATGCATTATCTAGGTGAAAGGCTATGCTGCTATAACAAAGATACCACAAAATAGAGTTATTTACATAATAGAAATTTAATTATGTTTTCACACAATAGCCCCATGAAAGGCTCGTGGTGGTTGTAGTAGGGGTAGGATCCAGGGCAGGCAATGACTCTATAATAATTTTAGTCATGCCATCATGTCACTTCTAACTCTGGTTTCACTAAGATTGTTTTCATTATTCAGACAATGAAAATAGACAAAGAGATAATCCAAGCAATGAACTTGGTAATATACTCAAGGAACAAAAGGATAGAAAACAAAGAAATCAAAATTAGTAAATGAGGTCTCAGTAGTAGTATAACTAATGATAAAAATCACTATTAAAACTCATATTTTATTGTGGGAAGATATTTGTTTGTAATTGAGTATTCATATGCTCCTCCATATATCTTAACATCTTTGTAGATACATTTGTCTATGGGAATAGTTATGACCAATAGGAAAATTAGAAATAATTCTGTTTCATCCATGGAGAAGCATCTAGGGGACTATACTTGAAATTATAATTTGCTTCACTGCTGGTGTATTGACCATGAGAGATTGACACTGAGATGACAAAGTACCCCAAAAATTCCAAGCAGTCCTGATCAATTGAGTCATCACATGAGTCATTCATGCCATGGAGAGTCATCAGAATTTGCATGAGTGTAATATAAATCTCTGTTGACATTTAAGCACTTTTTGTACCACCACATACTTTTGCATATTCTAGGACCTGAATTGGAACAGGAAGTGAGTTATTGTGATATTTTTTAAAAATATGCAACATTGACTTAATGGGTAAATTGTACACTATGATAATAGAAATGTAGAAATTCTAATAGAGGCTAAAAAAGATAGAGATTGATGTTATACAAGGGCTGCCACCTATGAATACCTGGAAGGCCAGCTATTTGTAATGAATTTGTAGTTTCAGGGAAAGAGATGGAAAATAAGAAATTTAGTAGCGTATCCTTCTGACCATCTTGCCTCTTACAGTAGAAATTCCGCAGTGGTCTCTCCAGATTCTTGACCTCTCATCTGAAGCTGAGAATTGGCAAATTCCTAAGAGAAAATAACAGCAACAGAACACCAGATTACGTTCTCTGAAATTCACCCCTCGCTGGGATATTGGCCCTATAAGTTCTATTTTCCTGACACACAAATATATGTGTGCTTTTGTGTATGTTTGTGTTGTGTGTGTTCCATCTTTTTTAGCTGTTCATTGCTGGAGCCCTGGTATACCAAAAGTTCGCCTATCTTAGGAGAACTAGAAGCTTCAAAAGTAAAATATTTTATAATGTGGTAATCAATCAAATAATTAAGTGATGAATATAAATCAGGACTTTAAAAATATTTTTCCTGTTCTTTTCCTAAAAGTAATCTACTGACGGCACCAAAAACACTTTGAGTTCACCAGTTACTTTCATGAACACTACCTCAAATGTATTCTCTTACTAAGGCCCCCACTAGAAGGAACAAAGACTCCATGAAGTCATGCTGTGTCCTGCCTCAAGAGGCACTGACACACTCTTAACATTTAAGTCTTCTCCTCCTTGATGATTAGACCCATCAAGGCAGCAGTACCATCTTGGTGGAGTTTCTAGTACTGTCTTGGCGGGGTTCCTAGTGACTGGGTGGAGTGGGGTTCCATCCCAATTCCCCTCCTTCAGGGCACGTTCTAAGCCATTTTCCCACATCCCAACCAAATGCCCACAGGAGTTCCAGTGTTTGCATATATGATGTCACCCCACAGTATTGTGACCAACCCCATTTCCAAGAAGGTGGCCTAATCAGTGGATCAGTACTGATGACTCAGCTCTTCCCTGGATTCTATGAGATTAAGACACCAAAATACTGACATGCTAAGTAGGGGTGATTCAAATTTTATATATAGAAGGGGCCCAGCCAAAATGAATTTTCTCTAAACATAACTCAAATGGGCAGTACTGTGTGGTAGGATAAGGCCTTAATCATATTTTTAATTTTCAGAAATGGCTTGTCTTGTCTTCACTATGTTAATACATATGAATTTTGGAGTCAGCTTTTCCAAATTCAAAGCCTTTGGGCATTTTGATTGGAAATTTATTCACTATCAAGATCAACGATAAATAATTTTTAAATGTGGTAATATGAGAGTGTTGCCTGATTTACTTAGGACTTATTTAATGTTATTCAAAAGTTTTATAAATTTCATCTTAAATAGAAGATGAAATATATTTAAAGATTTTTATATGCATCTATTAAAAAATCTTATGGGTTTGCTTAAAGTAATTTAAGGTGTCAACCATTGAATTTTTAAATTTTAAAGCAACCTTAATATCCTGAATATTTTAAGATATTAAGGTAGAGACCTCTCTATTCATATTCCATTTTTCTTTGCAAGAGCCTCTATTTTATTCCAAATTTTGTCTCATCATTTTTTCCTTTTATATTCTTCTTCATTCTATAATCTTTGGGAGTAATTCTGTTCAGAATTTAACTTATTAAGACCAATCTTTAGATCAGTTTTTGTTCTTGAATTTTTCTTAACATGAGCCGTTAAAAATTTTTTAAAAATATATATGTAACTTTCAGTATTCCTCTATCTCAATGAATTCCAATATGTAATGTTTTGGTAATTTTCTCTTTCTAAAGATTTCTTTATGATTTCTTTCTTTCTCATGAGTCATTAAGAAAGTGTTTCTTCCTTTCTTTGTTTTTTTAAGTCCATTACTTTTAAACAATATGTATCTGGATTTTGTAAATATTTCAGTCTAAAAGGACAGTCTGCATTTTAACTAGACAGTTGTTTAGTCAATTCATATTTTGTCATATCTGATATATTTGTGTTGATTTCTTTGGCATTTTCTATTTAATTCTCTTTTTCTATGTTTTTTTCTTTGTGTTTTGCCTTTGATTGGACTGATGTTATATCTTACTTTTTTCTTGTATACTACTGTGAATTTGTGTGTTTCACATCTATTTTTAAAGGTTATGATAGGAATTTTCACAAGACTATTGAACCAAATAAAATCTAAAGTAAATCAATATTTTAACCCTCCTCCTGAACATTTTTGAGTACCTTAAAATATTTTAATTCCAGTGAACTTTCCTACAGATTAGATGTTATAATCTTCTCATATTTTGTCATATTTTAATCCTCAAATTATTTTTAACTATTTTTTATGCAAAATTTATGCAATTTCAAAGTATCTCTAAATTTTTCTTTGGTTACAATTTATTCTTGCCTATCAGACATTCCTTCTTTCTGGTATTATGTTCCTTCTTCTTGAAGTTTAACCTTTAAATTATCCATTAGTTAAGGTCATTTGGTAATAAACTATCTCTAGCCCTTATTTTTATTTGCCTGAATATGTCTTTATTTCAACCTCATCTCAAAATAAAATTCCCTGAGGTTAAACCATTAGGTTAAAATATATTTTCTATCATTATTAAACTTATTTTTCTTTTTGCTTTGTCCCTCATTTTTCATCTTTTACTAATTTCATTTGTTTCCTATCCATAACCTTTCAGCTCTTTCTGCTTGTCTGATCTGTTGTGTTTCCCCCATTTGGGGTTTTTAATTCAGTTGCTTTATGTATGCATACTGTGAGAAGTTTTATTTGATTATTTTCTCCTATGCCTTATGAGCTTTATAGTCTATTTTTCCTTTACTTCCTATTCTATCCACACATATATGGTCAACTGATCTTTAACAAGTGTACCAGGTACACACAACTGTAAAAGGGTAGTCTCTTCAATAAGTGGTGCTAGGAAAACTGGATTGCCACATGCAGAAGAATGAAATTTGATTCTTGTCTCACACCATATACAAAAATAAACTTAAAATAGATTAACAATTTAAGCATAAGGTCTGAAATTATAAAACTAGAAGAAAACATTGGGAAGATACAGCCATTTTTCCATGCAAACTATTTTTCCTGTTTTTTGTTATAGTCTACTTAGTGTTAAACATGCTTCCATTTTTCTGTTACTTTGTAATGAGAGACATTTTACTTCTCATTACAAAATCTCTATAAACAATTGAATATTTGATCATAACAATGGGGACACAATTTTATAAGTGTGGAAATTCATTTTACAGAGTTAGCAAATACACTTAGTGTGGAAATATTTTGACAATAATTCAACTACTGTAAGCATGATTTGTGCTGCCTGTTTTTAGTTGCACAGCCTTTTGTTTAGAAGTGTTTAGTGACTATATATTATGAGCATATATCATGCATTGTGGGATGAATTTTAATTAATATAAAAAAGTCTTGTCCAAATTCTCCACTCAAAAGGCTTAAAAAATAAGGACATGGGAATTAGTAATTATATTACACAATAAAAATGAATAGTATAAAATGGACAAAGATAAATAGGAAAAATTTGAAATGTAGGCTAAATTAGTGAGAGTTTATATAGACAATAAAAAAGAAGGACACGGCATCAATAACATGTGCCTTGGAATCCAGGTGGGATTTGAACAAGTGTTGTGCAGAGGAGAAAATGAACTACTTCGAGTTTAAAAAGGTGGGAAATAAACAAAGACTGTTAAAGGAAAATGTTGGATTTATGTGACGATAAATAATGAAATAATCTAATAATTCAGGGAAGGATGGTGAGTATGTAGATAGAGCCATGCATGACTTGAACAAATGCACAATGGATGTAAAAATGAGGAGCAATTAAATTAAACATGTGTCAATTGAGTGACTGCTTTGTGCCAAACATTTTACTAGGTTCAGAGTTTAGACTGATGAATGGAAAAATCCTTACTCTCCAAGGGGTGGAAATCTAAACCATGAGCTAAGGAAGTAAATTGCCGATTACAAAACAGCACGATAAATGTTCTACAAAATTTCGGTAAGTAGTTGCTTAGGAACCATAGAAGAAAGTGCATACTTCCATACATAGGCTTAAGTATATATGATTATATGCTATTTTCTATTTTTGTTAATTTAGCATGCTATAATTTGTATTCAATACTTTTTTAAGACCACTGATATTTAGAGCTTATGTTTCTCAGGATAACAGTATATCTCAGAGTGTTTGGCATTATATTAATAGTAAGTGTTCAGTGTATACCAAGGATGTTAATGATTTTAGAATAGAGATACCTGAGACAAGAGGGGGTCAGAGAATAAAAGGAAGAGAAAGAAAAATAAGAGAATATGCAGTGCACTCTACAGAATATAAAATGTAGCTAAAATAAATAAGACTGGTATATTTATCCCTTCCTGCTATTCTGTAATAACTCATAATATTTATTAATAAATTAAACCATTTATCCACACATACACATGCAGATTGTACCTGTTTGCATGTGAGTGTGTGTCTCTGTGTGTGTGCAGGTGTGTACTCATGCTGAAACTCATGCATATGTACCTGAATCCTCCATTCATACATTATTCTAAGTTATTACTTTATCCATACATTCAATCATTCATTCATAGAGCTTGTATTATACTAAGGAGCTTTCCTTATTTATTTTTGCTGTTTTTTAACTTTATTAAAGTATGAATGTATTGACCTTAACAAAAGAGCCAGTTATTTTACCACCAAAAGTAGTTTATTCCAGAATAGCAGAGAATTGCAATTCAGGACAAGCAAACTATGGTGAACCATAGGTAAATCCCAAGAACAGAGGAAAGAGGCTTGCTTTATAGGGCAAAGGAAGAAACTGAGGAGGGCTTTGGTTGTTCATTGGCTGCAGATGCTGTGGAGCTTGTTGGTATGGGGTCAGAAGGAAATTTTTCTTTCTGCTGGTGTCTGTAAGCTGTGGTGAGTGACACGCGCATAAGAGCTCTCATTTCCTTTATTCATTTTCACAAATGACTGATAAAAATTGTGTATATTTAGGTTGTGTAAAGTAATTTTATTAAGGTGTACAATGTAATGATTTAACATATGTATACACTGTGAAATGATTATCACCATCAAGTTAATCAACACATCAGTCTCCTCACAGAGTTAACATTCTTTGTTTACGGTGAGAATACTTAAGATTTACTCTCAGTAAATTTGAAGTAGACAGTACAATATTATTTACTATTTTGCCCATTCTGTATGTTAGATCCCCAGAACTTATTCATTTCATAACTGAAACTTTGTTGCCTTTGACAAATATCTTCCCATTTCCCCCACCTCCCAGCCCCTGACAACTCTGGTTATATGAGTTTGCTCTAGATTCTATATATAAGTGAGATCATACAGTATGTATTTTTGTCTGGCTTATTTAACTTATCATAATGTCCTCCAGGTTTGTCCATGTCATCACAAATGACAGAATTTCTTTCATTTTTATGGCTGAATAAAGTTCCATTGCATATATACCACAATTTCTTTATCTATTCATCTGTTGATGGACACTTACTTAAGTTGTTCTATATCTTGACTCTTGTGACTAATGCTGCAAGGAAGATGGGAGGACACATATCACTTCAAGATACTGATTTTACTTCCTTTGGATATATACCAAAAGGTGGGATTGCTGGATCATATGGTTGTTCTATTTTAATTCTTTGAGGACCTCCGTACTCTTTTCCATAATGGTTATACCAATTACACTACCATTGACAGTGTATCAGGGCTCCCTTTTCTTCACATCCTCACCAACACTTGTTATCTCTTGTCTTTTTTTTTTTAATATAAATTTATTTATTTATTTATTTATTTATTTTTGGCTGTGTTGGGTCTTCGTTTCTGTGCGAGGGCTTTCTCTAGTTGCAACAAGCGGGGGCCACTCTTCATCGCGGTGCGCAGGCCTCTCACTACCGTGGCCTCTCTTGTTGCGGAGCACAGGCTCCAGACGCGCAGGCTCAGTAGTTGTGGCTCACGGGCCTAGTTGCTCCGCGGCATGTGGGATCTTCCCAGACCAGGGCTCGAACCCGTGTCCCCTGCATTAGCAGGCAGATTCTCAACCACTGCGCCACCGGGGAAACCCCTCTTGTCTTTTTAATAATAGCTATTCTAACAATTGTGAGGTGATATCTCATTATGGTTTTGATTTATATTTCCCAGGTTATTAGTGATGTTTTCATGTACCTGCTGGCCATTTGGATGTCTTCTGTGGAAACTTGTCTATTCAGGTCCTTTGCACATTTTTAAAATTAGCTTATTTATTTATTTATATTTTTGCTATTGAGTTTTATGCAATATTTACATATTTTGGATGTTAACCCCTTATCAGATGTAAGGTTTGTAAATATTTTCTCCTATTCCAGAAATTGTTGTTTCATTTTGTTGATTGTTTTCTTTGCTGTATTTTGGTATGAGGGTTACATTGCCCTCATGAAATGAGTTTGGAAATACTCCCTTCTCATCATTGTTTTGGAAGAATTTAAGAAGAATTGGTTTTCATTCTTGAAGAGTTTGACAGCATTCACCTGTGAAACAATTAGGTCCTTGACTTTTCTTCATTGGGAGATTTTAATTACTATTTCAATCTCCTTACTCATTATCTGTATGTTCAGATTTTCTGTTTCTTGAAGATTCAGTCTTGGTAGGTTGTATGTTTCTAGGAATGTATCTATTTTTCTGTTATTCAATTTTTTGGCTTATACTTGTTCATAGTAGTATTTTTTTGACCTTTTATATTTCTGTGGTATCATTGTAATGTATCTTCTTTTATGTATACTTTTATTTAAATTATTCTCCCTCTTTTTTCCTTAGTCTAGGTAAAAGTTTGTAAATTTTGCTTATATATTAAAAAACAAATTTTAGTTGTGTTGTTCTTTTCTATTGTCTTTTAAATTTCTATTTAACTTATTTCTACTTATTTTTAAATTTTTCTTTAGTCTGCTAACTATGAACTCAATTTGTTCTTATTCTAGTTCCTTAAGTTATAAAGTTAGATTTTTTGAGAGCTTCTTTTTTCTTTTTCTCTTAATGTATGCATTTATCTCTATAAACTTCCCTCTTTGTACTGCTTTTGCTGCATCCCATATGTTTCCATATGTTGTATTTCCATTTTTGTTTGTCTCAAGATTTTCCTTTTGGCTTCTTTTGTGATCCATTGCGTGTTCAAAAACGTGTTGTTTAATTTCCACATATTTGTGGTGTTTCCAATTTTCTCTTTTTTATTGCTTTCTAATTTTATAACATCGTAGCCAGAAAAGTTACTTGATATGATTTCAATTTTCTTAAAATTTTTAAGACTTGTTTTGTGTCCCAATTTATGATCTATTCTTGAGAAGTCCTATGTGCTCTAGAGAAGAACATGTAAAGAGACCAGGGCGTTTACCCCTAGAAACCTCTGAAATCTGCTGAATGTGTCCTTTCTTACAGGACTTCGGTAGATTGTATTTTTTTCTCAAAATTCTTTCTCCTCCATTCATATAATTTTTTATTATCCTCTGGGCTCTTTGCCAGTGGAATGTGATAATGCTGTGTATTAAAACAAAAGGAAAAAAGACAAATAGTAATCTGTTGACTACATGTAGATAGCAGATGTGTTTTGTTTGACCTTACAATCTTGATTCACAGAGTGTTTTCAGGATGATTAATGGTCAACATGTAAAACCAAGAGATTTTAAATACCCAGAAGACTCACTTTCCTTGAAAAATCAGATATGTCAGCAAATAGCAGCAATGGACACCCTGCTTTAGATTGTCATGCTCTGTTTTATTTGCCATGTTCCCCATTGCTCCTTAACAATTGTCAACATCCAGGTCAGTGTCAGTTGCCCCTTATTATCTTGCTTGTCCTGTTTCTTTTCTTATGCTCAGTTGATTTATGTTAAATGATTATTTCATGGAGGCATTTCAGCATCTTGCGTTGTTTGGGAAACATAAAATCTTAAAGGTATTAGAATGAATTCCTTTTAGAGGAATAAAATTTTACAGTTTCTTACTGGATTTATTGTCATGTTTTCTGAGACCAAAGAAGCCTCTTTTAATTTTGAAAATTTTCTCTGCAACTACTTGAAATATTTTGTTATTTATAATACTTGTGTTAAATATCACCAGTCTTTCAGCTCCTCGACTGAACCCTTAATAGCAGCCAGTATCACCTGAAATGATAAATTAAAAACAGAACATCAAGCTGCTCTTTAATGTCAAGGCTCATTTAATATAGCTGATCACTATGAAAGCAAACAATGAACAATTAAAAAGAGATCCCATCCATATAATGTATATCAAGTATTTTAATTGTCTTCATTAGGGATGCATGAAAAAGCCAAGGTGTGTTTTGGTTGTGGAAAGTAATGATCCAAGATAAAAATATATCAACATGGGAGAAAAATAGCACATAAAACTATTTCTGATTTGTCACCTGCAATTAGAAGCACCTTTCCATGACACAAAATTGTCAGACCTTTGAATCAGTTGTTAAATGTGCAGATGATTAAAATACAGGCTGGTCAAAGAAATCCAATTAACAGTGTAGATTATTCTCACAAGTGAGCTGCTACTTTACACATAGTGTGAGCAACTTAAAATGCTTCACACCAAGATAAGTTTTCATGAAAAGGAAATTGCAGACAGTAGGCATCATAATACAAAGCATGTCCATTAAGATTTATGTTTCAAATTGGGCAATACTTTTAATACTGGATTTTTCAACCTCTGCATTATTGACATTTAGGTCCAGATAAGGTGTTTTGTTTTTGTTTTTGAGAAGTTGCCCTGTTCATTGTAGGATGTTTAGTAGCACGACTGATTTAACCAATTTGATGCCAGTAGCAATCCTCCAGTTGTGACAACTAAAAATGTATCTAGATATTGTAAATATCCACTATAAGGTAAGATTATATCTAGTTGAGAAACATAGTTTAATGTTGTATATTCTTACATATTAGAATACACACCCTATGAGTATTCAAAAGTAGCAGGAAATATAAACATGCACAATAAACTTATTTAACTAAAGAAAATTTGGATTTTAAGGAATCACTTACTTAAAATTGAAAGTATTAGAACATGAATCATGAAGTACACATCTAAAAGTATGATACTAACCTTAGTAAAATCTATTTACTCAATTTTATTGTACAATGACTTGTGAAGATCTTGCTATGTACAAGCACTGTGCTAGATATCAAGATGTTTAAGAACAATAAGACTACATTCTACTTGCAAATTGATTTTGGTCTTATTTATTTATGATTAATTCACATGCACTATTTTTCATTTTAATATTAAGAAATGACTACTGTTTTTCAGGTTTAAAGAGGTTAAATAGACAAAAATATTACATATTAAGGTGTCCAAAATTGATGTTTTCATATATATACACACACACACACACACACATTGTGAAATGACCACCACAATCAAGCTAATTAACTTATGTATAACTCACAGGTATCATTTTCTTTTTTCTTTTTTTTCTTTGTGGTGAGGACACTTAAGATCTTCCCTCTTAGCAAATCACAAATACAAGGTACAGGGTTGTTAACTATAGTCGCTCTGCTGTAAATTACATCTCCAGAAATTATTCACCTTTATAACTGAAACATTGTAGCCTTTGAACAAATCTCCACATTTGTCCATCCCCCTGGCCCCTGGTAACCACCATTCTACTCTCTTTTTCTGTAAGATTATTTTAGATTCCACACATAAGTGAGATCATTAACTATTTATCTTTTTCATGTTTGGCTTATTTCACTTAGAATAATATCTTCTAGGTTCACCAGTGTTATCACAAATGGCAAGATCTTCTTCTTTATAATAAAATAAACTGTATGTCATTATATAGTGCATTTTCTTTATACCTTCATCTATCGTCAGGCATTTTGGTTGTTTTCATGTCTTGGCTATCGTGAATAATGCTGCAGTGAACATGGGAGCGCAGATGTCTCTTAGAGATCATGACTTTAATTCCTTTGGATACAACATAGCAGTGGGATTACTGGATCATATGGTAGTTCTATTTTTAATTTTTTGAGACACCTCCAATGCCTGCACCAAATTACATTCCCACCAACAATATACAAGGACAAGTGTTCTTTTTTCTCTACATCCTCTCCAACACGTGCTATCTTTCGTATTTTTGATAATAGTCATCCTAGGTGCGAGGTGATAGCTCATTGTCATTTTGATTTGCTTTCTCCTGATGATTAGTAATGTCGAGCACCTTTTCATATGTGTGTTGGCCATTTGTATGTCTTCTTTTGAGAAATGTTTATTCAGGCTCTTTGCCAATTTTTAATCAGGTTATTTGCTTTTCTGCTACTGAGTTGTATGAGTTTGCATATGTTTTGGATATTAACCTATCATCAGATATATGGTTTGAAATTATTTTCTCCCCTCCCATAGATTGCCTTTTCACTCTGTTGATTATTTTCTTTGCTGTTCAGAAGCTTTTAAGTTTGGTGTAGCCCTACTCATCTATTTTTGTTTTTGTTTCCTGTGTTTTTGGTGTCATAATAAAAAAATCCATTGCTAATACCAATGTCAGGAAGCTGTTTCTCTAAGTTTTCTCCTAGTAGTTTTACACTTTCAGGTCTTATATTTAAGTCTTTAATCCATTTTGAGTTGATTTTTGTGTATGGTTATGATAAAGGTACAAATTCATTCTTTTGTATATGGATATCTGATTATCCCAGTACTATTTGTTGAACAAACATGCTTTACCCACTTGTATTCTTGGCACTCTTGTCAAAGATCTATTAACCATATTTGCATGTCCTATCCATTATTGACTGTGAAGTAGTAAAGTCTCTTACTATTACTGTATTTCTGTCAATTTCTCCCATCAAATTTGTCTATATTACCTTTATATATTTTGGTGCTCAGTGTTGGATGAATGTATATTTACAGATGAGCTGGTTTCATTTTTTAAATATACATCATTCACAATGCTCCACTAATATCTGTACTTGGTAGATTTATTTAAATCATAACGACAGGTGCCAGTATTTTGGAAAAGTTGTGTCAGTTTCTAAAACCATTAAACATATGACCATCTATGGCCTAGAAATTTATTTTTAAAGACATAAATTCATATGCCACAAAAAAGACTTGTACAAGAATGTTCATAGCAGCCTTATTTCACATATTAGTAAAATAACAATCAACAGGATCATGGAGAACTAGTTGTGGTATATTCATGTAAAAGAAAAATACTTATCAATGAAAGAGAACACATTACTGGAATATTCAACAGCAGAAATGAATTTGAAAAACATCATAAAAAGTCAAACATAAAAGAATATATATTATAAATTTCCTATTCTATGGAGTTAGATAGTTCATCTGTGGCAATGAAAGTTAGAATCATGTTACCTCTGTGTGTGTTTGGGGGGGTTGTTTGACTAGATCTAGATGATATGAAACTGTATTAATCTAGGTGGTTTTACATAGGCAAAAATTTATTGAGCTGTCTATAAAAGATTTCAACATTTTATAGCATATAATGATCATCAGTAAAAATTTCTAACAAGAAAAACTCAATTCAAACTAGCATTCAACACTGAGATGTATTGCTTTATGCAGTTGGAAACTAAAACAATGATCTGAGTATTGGTGCTGCTGGTATCAGGAAGTGTACATGTATTTCTGAGCTCTGATTGCTCTGCTTAGCACCACTATCATAATTCTTCTCTATAGGATATAGAATAATCACTATGGGATTGGAATTACATTGTAACATCTTATTTATCCTAACTGAAAGAAAGTCTCCAATATCTGAAGAACATAATTCCAGGGAGAGATCTAATTATCTAGGCTTAGATCATAAGATTATTATAAGATTATTTTATATAGAGTGTTGGAAGTTGCAATTGGCACTTAATTAGTCATGTACCATTTGGGGTCAAATTAGCTCCATCAGGCCAAATGCAATCACTTCCCATAGGGAAGAGTTCTCTGCAGGAGAGGAAAGGAAAGGGAAGGAAAGGAAAGGAAAGGAAAGGAAAGGAAAGAAAAGAAAAGAAAAGAAAAGAAAAGAAAAGAAAAGAAAAGAAAAGAAGTGATATCAACAAAGAATTGATTTTAATGTCACTTGGGATGGAAATGAACACTATGAGATGTGTACCAACATTTTCAATTAAATATGGAGAATGACAAAAATATAATTACTCATGGTGGAAATTAGGAGGATTAGACACTGGCATTACTCAATGTCTACAGGGAATATTTTTTTCTTTTATATACGTGTTCAATTCAGGAACTTTGATTTAGAAATGTCATTGAACACTGAGATGAAACCCCAAATTACCTCTAGAATCTGTGAAAATATGTGGTTTCCATTTAAAAGAGCTTGGGGACTGTAGCAGTATTAGAGAGCTGAGTTTCAGTTGACATCAGGAGGTAGAGAGAACAGTTTATAATGAAACTAGGAAAGAAAGTGTTTTTACTATTGATTTTGGTTTGGAGAATTCCAGAGAAATAGAGAAGGATAAGGATAGTTCTAGGATACATCAAGAAAGAGAAACATAGCAATTTGAGAATAAACATGCAGAGAAAATGGATAATAAATGCATCAACAAAATGACAAAGATTTAGGGCTAAGGAGATGTAATGGCCTGAAGATATGAAGTGGAAATAGAGTGTGGTTTCATTGAAATTGCAGGCTATGTTTAAAAGCTGTGTGGGAAGGTTAAGGAAGAAAACCCTGCCAGTTCTGTGGACACTGATGTTCATCATCACATTTTTACATAGAAATTAGGGGAAAAGCTTAAATTCAAACAACAAAAAGAACAATGTAAAGTCAAGGTCAATAAGTTCTCCACAGAAACAGAACCAGTAGGAAGTGTAGGACATGTGTGTAAGAGAGAGAGATTTTAAGCAATTGGCTTACACAGTTGTGGGGCTGGCAAATCCAAAATCTACAACGCAGACCAGTACACTGGAGAACCAATGAAAAATTAATGTTAAAATCTTGAGTCAAAGGGCTGTGTGGTGGCACAAGTTCTTCTTCCTAGGGGAACCTCAGTCTCTTCTCTAAGACCTTCAGCTGATTAAATGAGGCCCACCCACATCATGGAGGCAAATCTGCTTTACTTAAAGCCTATTGATTTAAATGATAATCACAGGGGAACCTTCATGGTAGTGGAGGAGTAAGATGAGGAGATCAACTTCCTCCCAACAAATGTATCAAAAATATATCTACATGTGAAACAACTCCTACAGATCACCTACTGAATGGTGGCAGAAGACCTCAGGCTTCTCAAAAGGCAAGAAACTCCCCACACACCTGGCCATGTGGCAGATAAGGTCTTGGTGCTCTGGCCAAGTGTCAGTCCTGAGCCTCTGATGTGGGACAGCTGAGTTCAGGACATTGGACCAACAGAGACGTCCTGGCCCCATGTGATATCAATCAGTGAGTGCTCTCCCAGAGATCTCTGTCTCAACGCTAAGACCCAGCTCCACCCAATAGCCAGCAAGCTCCCATGCTGGATGCACCATGTTAAATAACTAGCAGTACAGGAACACAACCTTACCCATTAGCAGAGAGGCTGACTAAAATCATAATAAGTCCACAGACACCCCCAAAACACACCACCAGACACGGTCTTGACCACCAGAAAGACAAGGTCCAGCCCCAAACATCAGAACACAGGCACCAGTCCCCTCCATCAGGAAGCCTACACAACCCACTGAATCAACCTTACCAACTGGGGAGGACACCAAAAAAAAAAAAAAGGGAACTACAAACCTGCAGCCTGTGAAAAGGAGACTCCAAACATGTAAGTTAAGTAAAATGAGAAGACAGAGAAATACACAGCAGATGAAGGAATGAGGTAAAAACCCACTAGACCAAACAAATGAAGAGGAAATAGGCAGTCTACCTGAAAAAGAATTCAGAGTAATGATAGTAAAGATGATCCAAAATCTTGGAAATAGAATGGAGAAAATACAAGAAAAGTTTAACAAGGAACTAGAAGAACTAAACAGCAAACAAACAATGATGACCAACACAACAAATGAAATTAAAAATTCTCTAGAAGGAATCAATAGCAGAATAAATGCAGCAGAAGAAGGGATAAGTGACCTGGAAGATAAAATAGTGGAAATAACTACCACAGAGCAGAATAAAGAAAAAAGAATGAAAAGAATTGACACAGTCTCAGAGACCTCTGGAACAACATTAAAAGCATCAACATTTGAATTATAGGGGTGTCAGAAGAAGGAGAGAAAAAGAAAGGTACTGAGAAAATATTTGAAGGGATTATAGTTGAAAACTCCCCTAATATGGGAAAGGAAATAGTTAATCAAATTCAGGAAAGGCAGAGAGTCCCATACAGGATAAATCCAAGGAGAAACACGACAAGACACATATTAATCAAACTATCAAAAATTAAATACAAAGAAAAAATATTAAAAGCAGCAAGGGAAAAACAACAAATAACATACAAGGGAACCAACATAAGGTTAACAGTTGATCTTTCAGCAGAAACTCTGCAAGCCAGAAGGGAGTGGCAGGACATATTTAAAGTGATGAAAGGGAAAAACCTACAACCAAGATTACTCTACCCAGCAAGGATCTCATTCAGCTTTGACAGAGAAATTAAAAGCTTTACAGACAAGCAAAAGCTAAGAGAATTCAGCACCACCAAACCAGCTTTACAACAAATGCTAAAGGAACTTCTCTAGGCAGGAAACACAAGAGAAGGAAAAGACCTACAAAAACAAACCCAAAACAATTCAGAAAATGATAATAGGAGCATACATATCAATAATTACCTTAAATGTAAATGGATTAAATGCTCCAACCAAAAGACATAGACTGGCTGAATGGATACAAAAACAAAACCATTATATATGTTGTCTACAAGAGACCCACTTCAGACCTAGGGATACACACACAGACTGAAAGTGAGGGGATGGAAAAAGATATTCCATGCAAAGGAAATCAAAAGAAAGCTGGAGTAGCAATTCTCGTATCAGACAAAATAGACTTTATATAAAGACTATTATAAGAGACACGGAAGGACACTACATAATGATCAAGGGATCAATCCAAGAAGGAGATATAACAATGGTAAATATTTATGCACCCAACATAGGAGCACCTCAATATATAAGGCAAATGCTAACAGCCATAAAAGGGGAAACCGACAGTAACACAATCACAGTAGGGGACTTTAACACCCCACTTTCACCAATGGACAGATCATCCAAAATGAAAATAAATAAGGAAACACAAGCTTTAAATGATACATTAAACAAGATGGACTTACTTAATATTTATAGGACATTCCATCCAAAAACAACAGAATACACTTTCTTTTCAAGTGCTCATGGAACATTCTACAGGATAGACCATACACTGGGTCACAAATCAAGCCTTGGTAAATTTAAGAAAATTGAAATTGTATAAAGTATCTTTTCTGACCACAACGCTATGAGACTAGATATCAATTGCAGGGAAAAAACTGTAAAAAAATACAAACACATGGAGGGTAAACAATACACTACTAGATAACCAAGAGAACACTGAAGAAATCAAAGAGGAAATAAACAAAATACCTAGAAGCAAATGACAATGATATCACAATGAACCAAAATCTATGGGATGCAGCAAAAGCAGTTCTAAGAGGGAAGTTTATAGCAATACAATCCTACCTCAAGAAACAAGAAAAATCTCAAATAAACAACCTAACCTTACACCTAAAGCAATTAGAGAAAGAACAACAAAAAACCCCCAAAGTTAGCAGAAGGAAAGAAATCATAAAGATCAGATCAGAAATAAATGGAAAAGAAATGAAGGAAACAGTAGCAAAGATCAATAAAACTAAAAGCTGGTTCTTTGAGAAGATAAACAAAATTGATAAACCACTAGCCAGACTCATCAAGAAAAAAAGGGAGAAGACTCAAATCAACAGAATTAGAAATAAAAATGCAGAACACTGAAAAAATGCAAAGAATCATGAGGGGTTACTACATGCAACTATCTGCCAATAAAATGGACAACCTGGAAGAAATGGACAAATTCTTAGAAAAGCACGACCTTCTGAGACTGAGCCAGGACGAAATAGAAAATATAAACAGACCAATCACAAGCACTGAAATTGAAACCGTGATTAAAAATCTTCCAACAAACAAAAGCCCTGGACCAGATGGCATCACAGACAAATTCTATCAAACATTTAGAGAAGACCTAACACCTATCCTTTTCAAACTCTTCCAAAATATAGCAGAGGGAGGAACACTCCCAAACTCATTCTACGAGGCCACCATCACCCTGATACCAAAACCAGACAAAGATGTCACAAAAAAAGAAATCTACAGGCCGAAATCACTCATGAACATAGATGCAAATATCCTCGACAAAATACTAGCAAACATAATCCAACAGCACATTAAAAGGATCATACACCACGATCAAGTGAGGTTTATCCCAGGAATGCAAGGATTCTTCAATATATGCAAATCAATCAACGTGATACACCACATTAACAAACTAAAGTATAAAAACCAAATGATAATCTCAATAGATGCAGAAAAATCTCTCAACAAAATTCAACACCCATGTATGATAAAAACCCTCCAGAAAGTAGGCATAGAGGGAACTTACCTCAACATAATAAAGGCCATATATGACAAACCCACAGCCAACATCGTTCTCAATGGTGAAAAACTGCAACCATTTCCTCTAAAATCAGGAACAAGACAAGGATGCCCACTCTCACCACTATTATTCAACATAGTTTTGGAAGTTTTACCCACAGCAATCAGAGAAGAAAAAGAAATAAAAGGAATACAAATCAGAAAAGAAGAAGTAATGCTGTCTCTGTTTGCTGATGACATGATACTCTGCATAGAGAATCCTAAAGATGCTACCAGAAAACTACTAGAGCTAATCAATGAATTTGGCAAAGTAGCAGGATACAAAATTAATGCACAGAAATCTCTTGCATTCCTATACACTAATGATGAAAAATCTGAAACAGAAATTAAGGAAACACTCCCATTTACCACTGAAACAAAAAGAATAAAATACCTAGGAATAAACCTACCTAAGGAGACAAAAAACCTGTATTCAGAAAACTATAAGACACTGATGAAAGAAATTAAAGATGATACAAACAGATGGGGAGATATACCATGTTCTTGGATTTAAAGAATCAACATTGTGTAAATGACTATACTACCCAAAGCAATCTACAGATTCAATACAATCCCTATCAAACTACCAAAGGCATTTTTCTCAGAGCTAGAACAAAAAATTTCACAATTTGTGTGGAAACACAAAAGACCCTAAATAGCCAAAGCAATCTTGAGAAAGAAAAACGGAGGTGGAGGAATCAGGCTCCCTGACCTCAGACTATACTACAAAGCTACAGTAATCAAGACAGTATGGTACTGGCAGAAAAACAGAAATATAGATCAATGGAACAGGATAGAGAGCCCAGATATAAACCCACACACATATGGTCACCTTATCTTTGATAAAGGAGGCAAGAACATACAATGAAGAAAAGACAGCCTCTTCAATAAGTGGTGCTGGGAAAACTGGACAGCTACATGTAAATGAATGAAATTAGAACATTCCTAACACCATACACAAAAATAAACTCAAAATGGAGTAAAGACCTAAATGTAAGGCCAGACCCTATCAAACTCTTAGAGGAAAACATAGGCAGAACACTCTATGACCTAAATCACAGTAAGATCTTTCTTGACCGACCTCCTAGAGAAAGGGAAATAAAACCAAAAATAAACAAATGGGACCTAATGAAACTTAAAAGCTTTTGCACAGCAAAGAAAACCATAAGCAAGACAAAAAGACAACCCTCAGAATGGGTGAAAATACTTGCAAATGAAGCAACTGACAAGGAATTAATCTCCAAAATATACAAACAGCTCATGCAGCTCCATATCAAAAAAGCAAACAACCCAATCAAAAAATGGGCAGAAGATCTAAGTAAACATTTATCCAAAAAAGACATACAGATTGCCAACAAACACATGAAAGGATGTTCAACATCACTAATCATTAGAGAAATGCAAATCAAAACTACAATGAGGTATCACCTCACACCGCTCAGAATGGCCATCATCAAAAAATCTACAAACAATAAATGCTGGAGAGGGTGTGGAGAAAGGGGAACCTTCTTGCGCTGTTGGTGGAAATATAAATTGATACAGCCACTATGGGGAACAGTATGGAGGTTCCTTAAAAAACTAAAAATAGAACTACCAGACGACCCAGCAATCCCACTACTGGGCATATACCCTGAGAAAACCATAATTCAAAAAGAGTCATGTACCACAATGTTCATTGCAGCTATATTTACAATAGCCAGAACATGGAAGCAACCTAAGTGTCCATCGACAGACAAATGGATAAAGAAGATGTGACACATATATACAATGGAATATTGCTCAGCCATAAAAAGAAAAAAATTGAGTTATTTGTAGTGAGGTAGGTGGACATAGAGTCTGTCATACAGAGTGAAGTAAGTCAGAAAGAGTAAAACAAATACCGTATGTAACACATATTTATGAAATCTAAAAAAAAAAAAATTAAAGGTTCTGAAGAACCTAAGGGCAGGACAGGAACAAAGACACAGACATAGATAATGGACTTAAGGCCACGGGGAGGGAGATGGGTAAGCTGGGAAGAAGTGAGAGAGTAACATTGCCATATATACACCACCAAATGTAAACTGTATGGCTAGTGGGAAGCTGCTGCATAGCACAGGGAGATCAGCTCGGTGCTTTGTGACCATCTAGAAGGGTGGGATAGGGAAGGTGGGAGGGAGACGCAAGAGGGAGGGGATATGGGGATATATGTATACATATAGCTGATTCACTTTGTTGTACAGCAGAAACTAACACAACATTGTAAAGCAATTATACTCCAATAATGATATTAAAAAATTTTTTTAAATAAAAAAATATATGTTAATCACATTTAAAACATATGTTCACCACAAAATCTGTACTGGGATTTGACAAACATGGCACCATGACCTAGCCAGGTTGACACATACAATTAAAATTAACCATCTCACTACTCAAAATATTATGTAGTCATTAAAATTTCAATAATCTGATAATAGAAGGGAAACTGTTTCCAGTACACTGGTAAATACAAAAGTAATGGAAATAATATACAAAACCTGATACTTATGTGAATTGTTTCTATTTTTAAAGTTTTCATGATAGAAACAAATGGAATTTTTTCTCTCTTATAACACCTTTGAGTTTTGTACGTTTTCTAAAATGAGTATTTATTATTTTTTGGAGAAAGATAAATGTTAGATTCAAAATTGGTTCAAACATCATTAAACCAAAGGGGAAAAAATGATTCATACCCTATATTTAAAGCATTTAAAAGCAGCACTGTGCAGCTCACCTTCTTCTCTGTGCCTTTCTTGCTCATTGTGGTGTGCTGAATTATGCCAACCCCAGTTTTATAGGTTGAAGTCCTAACCCCCAGTACCTCAGAAAGTGACTACATTTGGAAAGAGGCTCTTTAAAGAGGTAATTAAGTTGAAAGTATGTCATTAGGGTGGATCCTAATCCAATCTAACTGGTGTCCTTATAAGAAGGGGAAATCTGGGGACAGGCCATGTGAAGACATAGGGAGAGGACAGCCAACAAAAAGTCAGAGAGAGAGGCATGAGAATAAACCAATCCTGCCATCACCTTGACCTTGAATTTCCAGCCTCCAGAACTGTGACAAAAATACTTCTATTGTTTAAGCCATATGGTCTGCAGTACTTTCTTAACGGCAGCCCTAGCAAAGGAATACACTCATACTCAGCATGAATCCTGCAGGAGACTGCTATACTGCTCTTCGTTACACAGATAGTGTGGCAATTCAGGCAGCCTCCTTGCTTTTTTTATATCCAAGAATGTTTTTTACTTTTAAAAGTTGCCTCTGTAGGGTTTGGAGATGAATCCATGAAAATATTTTGCAAGGAAACACCAGCAAGCCCACATGCTCCACACAGGTTGTCCTCTCCTGGCATGTGCTCCTGTGATATTCAGTGTTTGATTCCCTCTGCAAGTGTAGCAGTGCTGTGGTAGGATTTATGGTTTCTGTACAGCATTGTGTGTATTGATGGATTGTTTGGCTAGGTGTTTTGCAGTATTTTCTTTGTTTCCATAGGCATATTTAACCACACTGTTAGCTACTCACCATTGTTCAACTTAGCTCCCTAACAATGGAATCTACTCTTTTTGATATATGACATCTTTGAGGAGCAATTTGTAAAGCACTGTGTCCACACGTTCGCAAACTTTCTAAAAGAAAAATGTTACTCTGGATATACTGAATGACCTTGGGGAAATCATAAAAGCCATCTGTGAGAAATGATGTCATGAGTCATCCTTTCACCTTAACTTAGAATTATGAAAAACATTCTGGATCAAGATTCTAATAAAATCTGTTCCATATACTTCCATGGATGTTACAAAATTGTCTATATTGGCATTGGCCCCTGCAGTGTTTTACACACAGTACTGTATTTTGAGTCAAAATGATCCTATCTCAGAAATAAAAGTAAGTTTGAGAGTAACAATGTAGCTGGAAAAGGGTAGTTCTAACACTGGTCATTTGAGTTCTTATCTGATTTACATTCTATATTCTACTTAGCACATATGCTTACAGGAGTTCCTGAGCAGGTTTACTAAACTTCATCACACATTCAATAAATCACTCTATCTTTCTCTCCATTTTTTTTTTTTTTAGCCTTTACAGATTTTATAAAAGTGAAATAAAAACAAAGCATTTTGATTTGTAAAATTTTAAAGCAGAAAACAAGGCTAATTGCAAAGTTATATATATATCCCTTCCAACTTTATATGTATATATATATATATAAACTTTCCCAACGCCCACCAAGTTTTACAGTACAACTGTTAACATAGGTGATATACAATTAAGGAAATTAAATACATAGAGGCATCACCATTGCAAAAAATAAGGACAAATTTCACTTACTTATGGGAAACAGTTTTAGAAGTGGCTTGAAGTCACTAAATAGCCACTAAAGTAACCCTAAGACAGCCCTCAGAGTTTTATACTGTTCTCTTTCTGTCTGCTTTTTCTGACAGAAATGTCCATTTTACTATTCTGTAGTGAAATTCTGTTGTTTGAATATTTTTCCAGTTCTCATACACTTTAATTATGATAAAAATAAAATGATTATACATAACCCTCAAGTGATATTTTAAACTAGTGGAATATTCCTTATCTAGTTTTAAGGAATTTTAAGAAAGTTTTTGTTTTGTTTTTTTTTGTTTTTTGTTGTTTTTTGCTTATAAAAATTATTTCTAAGGGTTCTGATTCACCAAAAGCATTTGGTTTGTGTGTGTGTGTGTGTTAGTTATTGGACAGTATAACATATGTCTAGATCAATAGCAGCATGAATTTATTAGATAGTTCACTCTTGGGATGACAAGGACCTTAGTAATAAATGGGAAGTTGGTTGGTTGGTTCTAGACCTAGGGATTGAGTTTCCCTGGGTGCCGTGCTCTGCAGCCTGTGTTTTAACCATGTATTTATATCCATTATACACTATTTAGCAATAACTGAAAACGCTATTAATCTAAAATTAAATCTATAGGTTTCTCATTAAAAATGTGTCTCTAATTGCACAGAAATAACATTTCTGATATATATTTTCACTTATTGTCATCACATTATTTGTATGAGGATAAAATTCTTGACATTTTATTTTCTTTCATCCTCCATTTGAATTAATCACTGATTCCTGGCATTTCCACCTTATAAATATCCTTCCAAACCATTCACTAGTACCAACTTATTACTAGTTACTACTATCTGTCACCTGACCTAAACATAAAAACCCCTGACTGGTTTACAAGCATGTACTGTCCTTACTCAAATCTGTTTGCTATAAATTGATCACCTGTCTGCTTTAAAATGCTGAAATGTTCATCTTTAGTGCTTCCAACAAAGACCGTTTCCTTTCCTTTAGCATGATTTTCAAAGTTCTATGCCCAGAATACTCTTCTCTATCACCTCATACACGCTCCTGTAGATCTATACCTTCTAGTGACACTAGACTGTCTGTTCTATAACTGATCATGCCCCTCCTGACCAGGACACCTGTATGCTATTTCTCTCCCTGCGCAACTCTTGCTTTAGGAATATTTTCAGTTCTCTAGCACTGATATTGCAGTAGATCAGACACAAATACATGGGCTTATTTCCTAGGTTTCCTTTCTATCCAAACCAAGAGTCAACACATTTGTGTTCTTTGGTGACTGTAAATTTAAAGTGAAGTAAAAGTCTCAATTAAGTGGTGAATCGATTTATTAGAAGCCAGTAGTTTCTTTTGGGGACACCCTCCCGAAAATACTTCCTCCAAAAATCTCTGCAGTAAATCCATGATAAAACATTCAGATGATTTTAACTTTCTACCTGGACTCAGAGACCCCAGCTAACATTTACTGACTTTACAGCTCAAGAGAATTCCCTGTAATTCCTAGTTATAAAGTCTCCACCCAAATTTTCTCAGTTTTGAGTTACTCTCATTAAGAATTATTAGTCTCATCTTAATAAAGCTACTTAGAATTATCCATGCATGCAGTGATATGCAGGGCATAGGACTTTGATAGAAATGGCTTGCTGAAAATAAGAAAAATGTATCCAACATAATTTCAAATTATTTTGTATATAAGTATGGTTTAGTTTAAGTTTAGATATAATGAGAGATAGTTCTTCTCTCTCTCCCTCATATATATATATATATATATATATATATATATATATATATATATATATATATATATAATAATTTTACTTTTCTCACTTTATTAATTCTAGGATATAATCTTAAAATAGAATAGCTACCTGTTTGGATAACTTTTTCAATCCTTTTGAAGTTGTGCTACAGCACAGGAAATACAGATGGACAATCTTAGAATAGTGTATGTTAGTAGTACAAATGTAAATTTTATCTACAATCCAAATCTACTGTTTTATGGTTGTTTTATTACTTCAATTATTTTTTCCCAAAATTCAAAGCTCCAATGAAATTTTTGGTTCCCAGGATAAATATGATGTCTATAAGCTGGCAGCTACCAGTAGACACCAACAATTCCAAACTCATATGTTTTCCTTTGTTATATTTTAGAATAAAAACAAAAGTGCAAACATGTTGACTTTGCTATTTTTATTAGCTGTGACAAAAATGTGTACATAGTTTTGATTATTGCATGCTATAAAAACAATAACAACATATTGATGATGTGAAATAATATAAATTTCAAATTTGAAAATTACATTCAAAATACACATTTTTTATAAAAATTAAAATTATTTTTGATGTTTTAAAAAATGTATTTTTCACCTATGTCAGTGTTTTCTCTTTTCTTTGTTTTTAATCTTTTAAAATATCTTTTCATTTGATAAAATGTGTGAATATTTAAATTAATTACTGCTAAGTGTAAGTGGTCTCTTATTGAAACTCTTTTCTGTCTTCATTATATTCACTGTTCCATTCTCCCAGTCAACTCTTTTATATCGTCTCTCTTTTCCTTAAATTTGAATATCTCCTCTTTCATTACCCCTTTCAGCTTATTTCTAGTTATTTGAGAAAAGAGAAACAAAAGAGATCTTCCATGTGCTTTTGCCACCGCATTTACCATTCTAGTTGCACTTGTGTTTATATTCTCAGTTCTTTTGCTTGTGTCTAATAAGGAATGGGTTAAGACCAGTCATTCCAGTTGTTGGTATTGCAGGAGATCTCATTTCTCCTTGTTTATGACAGGACAATTCCAGCAATTTTTCTCATTCACTTGACTCTCTTTTCAGTAAATTGAATTAAAATGAGTATGTCTCTATTGTTTTCTGTGCAATCCAGTTAAATCCAGCTTTCCCCAAAAACAAATTTTATTCAAGACTAATCCTTACCTCCAAGTTGCTGTTTCCAATGGCCAATACTCAGTCGTAATCTTACTTGATCTTGCTGCAATGCTCCTGCCTTAGAGGAACATTTTCTTCTTCCCCCTGACCTCCATTGTCTCTTACTTCTTCTCTTACTTACCTGGATGTTCCAAGTGTTTACTTTCCCCTTTGCTGATTTCTCTTAGTCTCTTCACATGTAAGAGTTTGAATGATACAGGACTGCTTCTCTATCAACACTTTCTCTAACAATGATTCACAATATCGTATGGGCTTAAAAGCCAATCTGTATGTTGATGTCTTCATTAAAATTCAAACTCCAATATATAAATGCCTCTTAACATCTCCACCTGCATTTATCTCAAATCTAACAAGTTCTAAACCAAAATCATGTCTCCAAACCCCCAAATAGCCCCTCCTACAGTGTTCTCAGCTGGCTAAATGTTAGCTCAAGCTACAATCTAAGAGGCACTTAGGATTTCTTCTGGACCACTCACATCCACAGCTCACCATCAGCAGTGCCATCAGTTCTACCTTCAAGGTATGTACAGAAAATGTCACTTCTTCCTGTACACACTGGTCCTAGTCATTATTACCTGTCACCTGGGATTATTGTAATAACCTCCGGACTGTGCTGTCTCACCTTTGCCTTTTTTTCTCTCTATAGTTTGCTCTCCACACAATGGCCAGGGTGAACTTTTTAAAACCTCTTAAATTGTGCTCTTTTCAAAACCCTGCAGTGGCTACCCAGGTCACTTAGAGAAAAAAAAATCTTCAAGAAACTGTCTTCCCAGAATCCATTGCCAGGGAGCTGGCCTCCTTGAATTGGCCAGATACACTTCTGATTCAGCTTGTTTGCACTGCTTTATTATAGAAGCCTTCCCAGACCACTCTGTGTAAAACAAGCCCTCCCCAACCATTCTTTTTTTTTCCCCTTGCTTTATATTTTTTTACATCATTTGTCGCCATATGACCTACTAATAACCTACCTACTTATTTATAAATCTTTCCCTTAAACAAAAAATGACAGCTCTCTGAGAGAAGCCATTGTCTTGTGTATGTGTGTGTATGTGTGTGTATACACATATATGAATATAAAATAAATAAGGAATATTTGAATAAAATATATATACCATACAATGGTTAATTTATTACATTTTATTTTTGTTTTAGTTGTATTTTGAATGAGAGTCAAATAGGTAGTTTTGAAAATTACATTTCTAATACATCATAAAAAATAAAAAGAAAAGATTGTGACTTCCAAAATATTGTTTGAGCAAAATAAAATGCATTGAGAAAATAATTTAAGTTTTTCTTTTTTCCTGGATGGTATGGAAATCTGGCTCCTAAAATATCACCACCTAAATCTGTTGATAGGATGAAGCTGAGATTATTGATTAAGTGAAAATACCACCTTACAAAACTTTGGAGGTGTCTTCGGGGGTGGGGTGGGGGAGGAGGTCGGAATTTATTAAGAATTGTAAGGTTGGCTTAAGACAGTCTTTAAATGTGGGGACTTATAAGGATTGGGTAAGACTCACATCCAACAGTCCAGAATTGATGGAAACAGCCAGGAAAGGATTTTGAGAAAAGTATTCAAATAACCTTAGGGTGTAAATTGTTTGTTGAAACTTTCCATGAAAGAGTTGATGGTTTTCCAGGAACTTCCTAATGAACCATGGAACCATTGCTGGGGCAGAACAGTTCTGGAAGAGTAAAGAAATACTAATAATGACAGTGGGATTGCAAAATTATGTTAATGCAGACATTAAGGTGTGATTTAGATTTCCAGTGTTCAGTCTGAGTGTGGGCTAGACAATTTTGAGGCATTCTTGATGGGATAAGTCTAGTTTACAAAGTAATGTTTTTACCTAATTATTGAAATGTTACCCAGTTCACAGGATTATTACTCTTTTAATCAGTCCAACTCTCATTTCTTTGTGCTTCTAATTCCCTGGGAGTTTTTCTCCATATTCCCAAAATAGTTTTATTTAACACTAAACTGTGTCTATTTTCCAAATAAGCATTTGTAGCCTATTGCTTAAAAGAAATCTGAATTTTTACAGTATGGTTAAATACTTTTGAATCAACAAAAAATTACAATTATAAAACAATTATCCATTTCTTCTTGACAATGTATCAAAATATGTTTTCTATTTTATTGGTAATGTTTCTCAATACATATTCATTTAGCAATGAATTTGTCATATTTATATAGAGTTAATGTAAGAGTTGGAATAATTATCTCTGAAGTTGAGACAAATTTTAAGACAAGAGTGCTTTTAAAACATACATTTTTTCTATTTTTAAATTTGTCTATTTGGGAAAAATAAGATGCTCCATGGTACCAACACTGCTATCTCTCTTCTTCCTGTGATCCTTCTCCTAGGTTGTAGAAAATTTTAACATCTTTGACATCTTGGAAGAGGGAGAGTTGAATCAACTTTGAAATGTTTTCCACATTCTTGAATCATTAAGGGCAGGAATTTTATTGCTTCCTTCAGATCTGGTGGTACCCCTGATGCATTTGTTAAGTGAAGGCATGGTGCTGCAATTAACTATGGTATCTGAGCTGGAGAACCACTTAACCTCTCTGAAATTTACAGCAAATAAAATTCAACTCCCTCTGATTGTATAGTAAGAAAAACAAGTTCTTCCTACTTCACTGGCTTTGTAATGGTCAAATTGAATAGATCTGTAATAGTTTTGTACTTCATGAAAATATTTCCAAATATTTATCCCTCTTCTCTCTCATACAGATTGCACCTCATACAAAGCAATCTCCACATCTCTACTCTTTAGGGTTTGGCCTGTCTTATCGTGAGTCTTATTTTTCATCTAGTTGTTTCTCCAACACTAAACCTCTCCGTTAACTGAATGTGTCTGATCCTCTAGGACACTTCAGAAAGCTACTGACCTTGTGAGAATCAACTCTATACAGTAGCGCAGGGAGATAGTGGAAAGCACTACTCTCCTAAAAACCACCACTTTACCCATTAAGATGCTGCATTTTGTTTTTGTTTTATTGTTTTGTCGGTAATTCTTTATTCTTTCCTACCATCCCAAGACCTATTTTTCTCCTCAAAGTATCAGTTCCATATTTCTTCCTTAGTTGAAGGATTACAGGTGTCCCAGTTTCACAAAGTTATACAATTATAGTGCAGAATCCATTTACTTCCCAGTAATTGGAGTACAGCCATCACAGTGGGAATAAAAGCAAGGCTTAAGGTTCAGAGTAAAAAACACAGTCCTATCATACAGCTTGTTGTAAAAAGGGTAGAAAGTGACTTGGCCTCAGTGACTCTCTGAGCTTCAGTGTAGAATTTAATTGCAGTTTGTCTTGCAATAAAAGAGCATGTTCTGAACACTTCTGAATAGAACTAATTCTGAAACCAAATTGTCTCCACATTATGATTTAAATTGATATAGCTTGTGTTTCATGCCAGAAAAAGGAGGCAATCTACAGGTAATATTGTGTAGTTAGGTAGTAAGCGTAGTTACTGAAATCACAGGCAATGTTGAAATCAATTCAATTTCATTGTGAAACTTTCTTGTTATAATTCATGATGACAAACAACACAAATAATGTGTTGTCTGACCTATTTTTTCTTCTTATAGCCTCAT
Organism: Eubalaena glacialis; assembly: GCF_028564815.1. NCBI lineage: Eukaryota > Metazoa > Chordata > Mammalia > Artiodactyla > Balaenidae > Eubalaena > Eubalaena glacialis. The sequence goes on along the minus strand of NC_083718.1, from coordinate 12,671,372 downwards.
ACTTCTTTTAAATGATGAGGGATGTACCTACACTGGTTAATACCACTACCACAATCCCATCTAACAGTGCTAAATTGTAATTAATTATTTTTCTTAAGAATGGGCAATTACCTATAACATCTCCTCAACAGAAGGAAGCATTTCTTGTTTGTGGTGAATACTATATTCAAACAAAGACTACCATTTTTGTGCTGGGCATTCATTTAAATATATATCATTCTAAAATTCACACAGATAGATAACAAGTCAAACTCTATAATTTCCTCCTTAAAAATTTCTCCTCAATATTACTTCCTAAATATAAGATAGTTATCAGTCTGTACACAGTTTACCTACCAACTGTGACATCACTTTTCTACCTATCAAATTCTTAGATCTATATTTTCATCTCTATTTCCCTAACCTCTAAGGCATTCAGATTCACATATACAAACATGTAAGCCATTGCAGTCAGTTACTTAGCTCCGGCAACAGTAGTCTGGATATGATCTACCTGATTTACTTCCATAATTCTTTTTAAGCATTTTTAGGTCAATTTCCTAGTTAAGGATCCATTTATTCATTCTAGCACCTACAATGTTTCAAGCCTATTAATAACCTCTGATTGTTTTTTCAGACTGATGCCAGTCATTTCAAAGACAAACTCCTAACTGCAGGCAATCCCCTACTTGTCTCCTCAACCTAAATGGTCAGCTTATCAATGCATATAAATTTATTGATCTCTCCTGGCTTATTTCTACCCCTGTACTTCCACTGCGGATTACTATATGGTAATTGATGCTCTTGGAAATAATTCCTGGCTCCACAGTATAAAGAAGTGCATCTTAGGTATGTTGTTTCCTTTTTCATGACATAAAATTATCTATATCCTGTTGTCTTTCCAGAAAGATTTTGTCATAATAAACTGCTTCATAAAGTATCATTCTTTCCACCTTCCACCCTCATCATTTTTGTTATCTTGACTGGAAATTTTTCACTGCATAAAATGCTATTGACTAGAACTGCATAAAATATTCCAGGGGATGAGATATAATAAATTTTTTAGAAAGAAGTAAAACCAACTTATTCTGAATTATTATACATGCAAATGAACTTTCAATGTATCATTATGTTCAAATGTATGTATATTACACACACAAGTTGGTTTCCAAATTATACCAATTATCTTTGTTTCAAATGAAGTGAAGTTGAAAATGAGAGTTTAAAAGGGAAGGAAATATCTCAAATGCCTACTTTGATTAACTGAATGATATCTTTGCCTATATGGAATCAAAATAATGACCCAATTTAATATGTTAACTTAAGCAGTCATTTGATAAGGGCAATTCATTTAAAGCAGTTTCTTACCATCATGTAGCTGTTCTAATTGCCAGATTATTTAACGGAGTAGGATTTATAGAAATAGACACAACAGATTGATCTATAATCAAAAACACCTGTATATTTCAATTGTTTTGAAAGTATGACTTCAATTGTATGAATACATTTAAGTATTACACAATAATGCATTTCTTTACATTCATTTGAACATTATCCCATGCCCTTTTCCAAGTTAATTCAAAGTATGACTTATAAACTCAAATTAGTTATTTCCCTTAACCAGAGAATTGTTCAATATATTGCAGATAATTAAGTGCAAAAAATTAGCTGGTACAATTTAGCAGTTGATTTCCCTTATCTCCCATAATTCTGTCTTGCCCTTTGTCACATTTTAGAAATCAATCAATTATAATAATTAATATTGTATATTTTAACTATTATAGTTTTTCTTTCAGAGTAAGGTTTTACTTTTAGACAAAGTACTACAATATATCTGTATTATTTGTAAATGGAAAGAAAAGTACCCCAACACAACAACAAAAACAGAGACAGTAAATAATTCTTTTTTTTTAAAATGAAAGAAAAATTGTTTAAATATTAGGAGTTAAATTGTATCTCCAAGATATTTGGATACGATTGTTGTGACTGGCTGCCTAATAATAGTGATCTCTTAAATGATATAAAATATGTATGAGATTCCTGAGCCCAATTCCAACTTTATGGAAGATTACAGATATATATATATTTTTAACTTATTTTTTAAATTTATTTATTTTTGGTTGCATTTGGGTGTTCGTTGCTGCACGCGGGCTTTCTCTAGTTGCGGCAAGCAGGAGCTACTCTTTGCTGCGGTGCGCGGGCTTCTCGCTGCGGTGGCTTCTCTTGTTGCGGAGCATGGGCTTTAGGCGCATGGGCTTCAGTAGTTGTGGCGCATGGGCTTAGTTGCCCCACGGCATGTGGGATCTTCCCGGACCAGGGCTTGAACCCGTGTCCGCTGCATTGACAGGCGGATTCTTAACTACTGCGCCACCAGGGAAGCCCTACAGATATATTAATTTGATAAAATCTCCTTGCCCATATGTTCTGATAAAATCTCCTTGCCTATATGTTCACATTTCCCAAATGTGGTAATTCCCCAGCAGATAGATATCACTGTTGTTCAGTATAATTCTTTAATTCTACACAGTATACTACTAGAAATAGAGAAGTAACTATACCAAGAGACAAGTAACTCATCCTAATTCATTATATGAAGCCAGTAAAATCTTGATATCAAAATCAGACAAAACTATTACAAGAAGTGAAAACCACAAACCCAGATATTCATAAATATATGAGTATATATAAATAAATATAAATATAAAGCAAAATATTAGCAAATTAAATCTGGCAATATGTAACAGACAGCAATACCTCATGACCACTTTGGGTTTATCCTAGTATATAAATATATTTGAAGGTTTAAAAAGCAGTTCATATAACCTCTTATACTTACAGCTGAAAAAAACATAAGATCTTTTGGATAGATATAGAAAAGGCAATAAACAAAATCAAGATGACTTCTAATGAAGTGCTAACAACATTCAGCAAACTAGAAATAGAAAATTGACAGCATGCTTGTGGATAATAGATATGTTTTAAAAAATACCATTAAATTTATATCTAAAGGTCCAAAATCAGGAACAAAACTAGATGTCCATTCTCACCACTTTCATTCATTGTTATCCCCCTACACCTACACATTCTCACCACTTTCATTCATTGTTATACCCCTACACCTACACATTCTCACTACTTTCATTCATTGTTATACCCCTACACCTACACATTCTCACCACTTTCATTCATTGTTATACCTCTACACCTACACATTCTCACCACTTTCATTCATTGTTATACCCCTACACCTACACATTCTTACCACTTTCATTCATTTCTAGCAAAATGTTATGGCACCATTGCTGCTCTATCCCCTAGCCAGGTACAATCTAAGCACTCACAGAAATTAAAATAAACAAGTAATGTGTGCCATTGTCACATACTGGGATACACTTAAATGACAAATATTAAAAGTTACAACTACACACATTGACTTTAATAAATCTCTCAATCATAAAGTTCAACAAAGAATAAATATAGCTTGGTTTAATTGTAATGAAGTTCAAATGCAGGTGAAATCAAAGTATATATTTTATATAGCCTATTATAACATAATTTGTACAACTGTAGAAAAAAGTAAAAGTCACAATGATGATTATTGCTAGACAAGACAGGGGATGTGATTAAGGAGTTATATTCCACAGGGTGAAGGGCAATTCTAAGATATTCTAGTTTGTAACCCTGGAGAAGATTGCATGATTTTTTTTAATTTTTAATTTTTTCCTATTCTTTTTTTTTCCACATCTTTATTGGAGTATAATTACTTTACATTGTTGTGTTCATTTCTGCTGTATAACAAAGTGAATCAGCTATATGTATACATATATCCCCATAATGATTTTTAAACTGTATTATTTAATTTGAAAATATATTTATAGTCTGCACAAAGGTCTATTATATATTTTATGCTTCATGTTTCAAGATTTAACAATGATAAAACAGAAATACAAACCAGTCATTGTCAATACATTCTCCTGCATTCAAGTGAGTATTGTATAAGTAAGAACTCTTATACAGTATCCTCATGCAAGAACAAGAGGTGGCATAATCAGGTAGGTTTTATCTAATAAGAACCCTGTTCACAAAGGAGTAGAATGGCACTTAAAGTAGGGAAATGATTAAATGTCACAGTAGGAGGGGATTTCATGAAAAGAGACTCTACCACATACCAGGCATGGTAGACTTTGTACATTGTACCGAGCACAGGAGATTCAGAAGTAATTGTGTGAGTTATTAGTGAAAAATAACTTGCTTTAGCATCTATTTCCCCCATCTTATACCAGGAAAGATAAGATGTCATTCTTCTTAAAGGTTAGAATAAGGCTCAAAACTCCATATGTATGTTCTGTCTGCTGAAAGGGAGAAAGTGAGAAGATGTGTGTTTAATAATTACTCTAGAAAATTAAGCTAAGTGGCTAAATGAGAAATAAGGGAAGGATCCAGGGTTTTGGAGGGACAAAAGAAGAAAATTACCTTAGACGATTAGTAGGAATCTTGGATCATTATTCAGAAGCTGGGACCCATGCTTGCAAACAGAGCCACTGATGGAGAAATGGCAATGTGATAATAAATACAAATTCACCATGGAGATTGCTTGGATAGGTACGTTAAGCCCATCTACAACACAAACATCCCAGAACCAGATACGATGATGGAGACGAATGCTTAATAGCCATTTTCTCCAAAGGAGTAACAGCAAAGATAGTGAGTAAAATGGGTCATTGTCCCCTTGCATTTGTTTCCACTTAGGTCAGAAGTGATGATATGATCTCATGAAATATTTAAGAGTAGTCCCCAAAATTAGTGAAAATATGTTCCCTTTGAACTTGTGATTAAGAATAGAAAAAAATGAAATTTAATTTGGAGAAATATTTAAATGTAAACTGTCTTACAACCCAACTCTATAAACAATAGTTTGTAAGAACATAGTTGCTAACCGTGAAAAATGATATTCTAGTGGGGTCAAATTCATGCAAAAATAATTACAATATAACATGCATGCTACATTAGAAATAACAATAATTCAATGTGAAGATTTAGAAGAGGAGCAATTGACTACATTGCTTGAAGGACTGGGAAAGAGTGAGAGAGATGATTTGCAAAACAGAAGATTGAGAAGAATATGTAGAAATTTTTCAAGATAAGAGATGGAGAAAAGACACTCCTGACTGAGTCAACAGTGTTTTCAAAAAGGCCATGAAATATCTTTAAATCATGAGCATCACTTTGACAGGGAGTTCCAGCTTCACTATGTGGAAAGAGAAAAGAAAGACTGTAACTTCAATTGTTGATAAATGTGAACTTCACAGATAGATAATATAGATTCATTAAACTCACATTGATTTAGAAAACTGAGGACAATGCACTATTAAATAATACATTTCAAGAAATTATTTTCTTAACTAAGTAGTTATTATTATGATGTTATTATAGACATTTTCCATCACATAAAAATGTGTGTAAAGAAAAAAATAAAGCTCTAGAAAAAATATTCAGTGAATTATTTATCTTAGTCAGCTTGGGCTGCTCTATCAAATTACCATAGGCTGGTTGGCTGAAACCGCATTTATTTCTCACAGTTCTGAAGACTGGGAAGTATAAGATCAAGGGGCTGGTAGATTTTTTTTCCTGGTTTCTAGATGACCATCTTCTTGCTGTACCATCACATTTTTTCTTTTTAAAGTTGAAATATTTAACAGAGATATTAAAAAGTACTTGAAAAATAAATGTCCAGAGAATTCTGTTTCAAGACTGCAGAAGTCTCTCTATGCCCACCTCCTTCACAAATGCTTAGGGATAACCAATTTCCTTTCACTTAAACTTCTCTGTGTTGCTGCCTGTTACTATCGTTTTTCTGTTTTCTTTGTTATCGAGTATCTCATTCTATGAAACATTCAATTATCCACTCAGTTCTTAATGAGCTTGTGAGATGATTCTTGACTTTGCCTAAAATTAATAATGCTACCATGTCAATCCTCAGGACCTGTGGGTTTCTTTAGGTTATATACCTGGGGTTAAGATTGCTTTGTCACATTTTAACCCCACTACAAAACATCAAAATGCTTGCTAAAATTGTTGTTCCATTCATACATTTTGCATTCTTCACCACTGTAAATCTAAGAAAAAATCCCCTGTCCCTGCATGCTCATTATACCCATTTCTTTGCCAATATCATGGAACTGCTTGCAGATGATAATCCTCTTTTTGTTGATGACAAGCCTCTGCTAATAATTTATTTCTCATCATGGTTTACAACTTGTTTGTTTTGGCTGGTCTAGTCTGAGCACAGAGGCACTTGACTCTATGCTGCATGTTGAGTTCAGATCTCTGATAGCTGTCTCTCAGATGTGAGATAGGGTTTTCTCAGAGGTCAAGAAGGCAGTCCAGGGGGGCTTCCTGGTGGTTCAGTGGTCAAGAATCCGCCTGCCAATGCAGGGGACACAGGTTCAAGCCCTCGTCCGGGAAGATGCCACATGCCACGGAGGAACTAAGCCCGTGCGCCACATCTACTGAGCCTGCGCTCTAGAGCCCACGAGCCACAACTACTGAGCCCGTGTGCCACAACTACTGAAGCCTGTGCTCTAGAGCCCGTGCTCCGCAACGGGAGAAGCCACCGCAATGAAAAACCCGCGCACCGCAATGAAGAGTGGCCCCCGCTCGATGCAACTAGAGAAAAGCCCGCACCCAGCAACAAAGAGCCAATGCAGCCAAAAATAAATAAAATAATATAAATAAGTTTATAAAAAAAAAAAGAAAGGCAGTCCAAGCACATAAGTGCATTTGAAGCCTCTGTTTCACATCCATCAACATTAAATTGACCAAAACAAATAATATGGTCAAGCCAAAGTCAAGAGGAAGTACATTCTGCCACCTTCAGGCCCTGGCAAGTGTTTAGATGGATGATGCTTACTATAAAGTAAAAAATTAGGATCAATAATTCCGTCAACCACATGTTGAACATAAGCTAGAAAGAAAAATTGCCATTTTTTATTTCTAGCCAAATACAGCACTTTCATAATCATGAATTTTTCATTCATTTTTTAAAAATCATGGATATCACATCTGAAAAATCAATCTGTTTATTAAACAATGAGTTGGGAAGCATAACTATAAGTTTTAACTAAAGCAAACATAAACATTTCTCTTCGGTTGAACCAAAGAAGACTTTAGACACTGAAAACTCAATTCGGACACTTCAGAAAACAAATTTATAAATACTTGACAATGACAAAATTTAAGATACAAGGAAAAAATCAAGTGTCATATATTATTTCCCAACTTATATTATAAATATTCTATCTACAATTCCTAAAAACATAAATGTGTTTATTTTTGACATGCATTATTTTAGCATAATTATATTTCAGCTCAGATATATAAAAATTAATTTTAACTAAAATTACCAAATACCCTTTTATAATCTTGTTAATTAAGTTTGGTTACAAGAAAGGACTAATGAAAGAAACTTAAATAGAATGATAAATTAAGTCTCTGGCAACTATATTCTTTTAAAGCTAAAAAATTATCTATTGTACCTATAGCAATACTGTTTTTGTATCTATGACACTTCCATAAAAATTGTGTGAGTTTAACAATATCTGTCTTTTTAATCCACATTTTAGAAAACATATTGGATCATTACTACAACTTTTTGTTGTTGATACCACAACTGGGTCTCTGTTGTATACTATAATTATCTCTAAGAAAATATTTTCTGAGTATAGAAATGATTAAACCATTTTGCTTTCCTTAATGATTGCAAAAATAATTACCTTCAAAAATATGTAGGCTACTTATTTACATATATGTATGTGTATATATATGTATATATATATATGCACCAGAAAGAAAGAAAAATGAAATATATTCTATTTTGCACAATTTCCTATGAGCTTTGCAGAAAACTCAGCATTGTCTGTATACAATTTTTTAAAATTAATAACATGCTCCACAGAGTAGAATGAATCAAAAAGTCACTATTTTTTATTTTATTAACCAAAAAAAAACCCCAGAATTTTGAATAAAATAGTTGATAAATGAAAAACCACAAGATCATTTTAAAAAAAGTACATTTCTAAATAAGAAAAAAACCCACCAGCATCACATAAAAAAAAAAGATAAGGACAAGACACTAACTAAATGCATAAATATATACCAAGTAAAATTATTCTTTTTAGATATATATTTTAGAGTAAGATAATGTATATGGAACACTTTTAGAAAGACTTAAATAAATTTATTATTTTTATTAAGAAAAATTTTTAAAAGAGACCTTTTAGGTCCATGGCAAAATTGAGGAAGAGGTACAGAGATTTCCCATATACCCCCTGCCCTACACATGCATAACATTCCCCATTATCAACATCCTCCATTAACCTACGAAAGGGCATCTTGGTTGCCTCCAAATTTGGGCAATTAAAAATAAAGCTGCTATAAACATCCATGTGCAGGTTTTTGTGTGCACCTACATTTTCAACTCCTTTGGGTAATTACCAAGGAGCACGATTTCTGGATCGTATGGTAGGAGTATGTATAGTTTTATAAGAAACTGCTAAACTGTTTTGGCTGTACCATTTGTGCATTCCCACCAGCAAGTTATATGAATTCCTGTTGCTCCATATCCTCTACAGAATTTGTTGTTGTCAGTGTTCCGAATTTTGGCTATCCTCAAGGGTCTCGGTTCTACAACGACAGCACCCTTTTCCAAATTTCTAAGTTCTAATAAGTACAAGTCACACTTGGTTTTTCTCCTAGCCAGATCATAACTTATTTCCAGCAGTGACTATTTCCATGTTATTTCAATGTTCAGTTTTCAATATTTCTTTCAGTTATCCAAAACCCAGTAAACAAGTCTTAACATTCAGTTCTCTCTCTTAAAATGCCTAGTGTGGTTTCTGTTTTCTACATGGACCCTGTATACTATAATGTTTTGCTTTTTCCATATTTCTCAAGGTCATAGCATCTTTGAGTGGAAGAATTGAATTGAAACTTAGGCACTGTGGCCAAAGAGCTCTTGCACCTAACATGTACTCTTTTGTTATGAGTTGTTTTGTATGATTTTCTCAAAATTATTAGTTTTAGATATTCTGCACTTAAAAATAATATGTTTTTGATTTGAGATAAATCAGATTCATAAGAAACATAAATTTTACCCAATATCATGTGTTACTAATAATTTCGAGGACACAAGCATCTGTAAAGTAAAGGAAAAAATAGAAATAAGTCAGAACAGCCAACTCAGCTTACCCATGCCTCACTTGCCATGTTAGTATATGCTGTGGCCCAGCATTTACATACCAGGTTGACAAATGATATTTTACACAATAGGGAAATAAAGAAACCTCTCCCATTTTACACTCTAGTAATTGAATTATTTAATAATATTTTGCAAAGAGTCAACACATAAACCAATAAATCCCATATTTGCTTACCATAAGAGTTCTAGAGAGAATAGGTATATTCAAATAAAAACATTCCATAGATAAGGAATCTTTCACTTTTAAATATCATTACTGTATTTATTGTGAGATCTGTCAATAACATGTTTTTAAGGGAGTTTTATGGACCACATTTTTCCCTGGTAAGTCTCCAAGGAAAAGGAAAAGGTCCACTGCTAATCTTTTCTTTCTCTAGTAGTTGCTTAGACATTTTGTTGTTTTTGTGGTATGCTTGCTTTTTATAATTTCAAGTGTATGGGATTTGGAGTTATTATACTTTCAGTGAAGCATAATTCTTCTTTTGTTCAATTAAAATTTGAGATATAATCTATGCTCATTTAAACTATTGTTTTAAATTGTTGATATGTGGGGGTCTTTGATAACCTTAGTAAGATATTTTAAATTCTGAAATATGTATAAGATATACATACACATGTATATATGTGTGTATACACATACATATTAATATACAAAAATTAGTGGTAAGAAAACAATGAGCTCAAATAGAGTTAGACAGACTATTGCTCGTGGCACAGAAGAGAACATGAACTTCATGTTCATGTTAGATTCCTTTGTTCTCCAAGTCTGGCGGGAACAATGCAGAGTATGTCTGGATGCATAGTTAGCACACTCACAGTTGAGGAATACTCAGCTTAGGGACCCCCGATCTTACCAGAGACTGTTGACAAACCTGACCACACTTTGAGCATAAGGAACATTTCATATTTTTCCCCCGGAATATAAGCAGACCTCCTCTAGAAGAAGCAAGAAGACTTGACCTGAAATATCACCACATACAAATACCTTCACTGCCCCACGTGGAGACAGTGTTTCTAGCTTTTAAGAATGAAGGTCTAGACTTGTAGAAGTGCCAGAGAGACATGGAGAATGAATCTCCCAGCAGAGATACAGGATTATGATACATAATGTGGAAAAGTGATACAGGGGCATCTTCTGTCTTCTGGAGCATCAATGACCCTGACGTCTATCCCTACAAATACACAGTGTGCTTGAATATAATGATCAATGTAATTTTTTCTTTCTTTTCAGAGCATACATTGAGGATCAGTTTCATCCTAGACTTCATTTTAAACAACATTAGAATCACAGAAAGCATAAGGATACTCAATCGACACAGAGTAAAAATAAAATCTTCATTCTATATCCACATATCTCATTGATTAAGAAATTTGTTAAGTAAACCACTCAGAAAATGACTGGCTTTGATATTTGATTTTGATATGGAGAGGAAGCACTTTACCATCAGAAATGGTCCTTGGAGATCAGCTTGCTGGCTTCCTATGAATTTACTTATCCTATGTATCTCCTGTGTTTTACCAGTAAAACTTCTTACCTCTGTTAAAAATAATTCACATAACAACAAAATTTATGTTGGGCAAATATTATATGTTCTCCAGACTTAATGATTCTGGCATTTTCTTCAAAAGGCAGTAAAATATGCAAATGGATCCACAGTCCTACACATCTATGGCATCCCCTAGCAACAATGTGTTTGTACTTTCTGAAATGCAAATCCCAGATGTCATTAAATACAACAAGCCACATTTCTTTTACTTGGTTAAGAGAAACCTGAAATGTGAGATCTAGCACAAATATAGCATGGTTAATATCCCTGAATGAGAAATAAGAAGCATAATGAATTAAAGTGTAATGTAACTGAGGGAAACCACATTAAGAATGCATTGGACTAACATCGGAATTGGGATATTTCCTGAAAAATACAAAACTAATGGTGCATTCACATCTCATGTTTCTGCTTTTTACTTTTTCCTCCTTTTTATGACATTACATTTCTGGGGAAAAAAACCCTAAAAATATTTCTACTGTACGTGAATAAATTTGGAAATTTCTTGACTCCCAAATTCTTAATTCTAAAACTACTCTTGAATGATGAATTATCTGGTCTGATTATTTATTTTCAAATCACATAAGACTTTTACTCGTAGTAGCTTAGAACATTCATTCACTGAGAGCAATGACAGGATCTAAGCTGGAGGAACTGGGCATGAGATAAAGGTGATCTTCATTAATTACTGTTCACATCCTTCTTGTCTGTTTCTCTCTAAGGTCTGTGTTAGATAGTAGCTCCCTGGTGGTAAACTCCAGTAATTTCCCCTGTCTTATAATGAGTAAGATAATTTCTGTAAGTGTTGGTCCAATGTCTGGCATATACTAAAAACATTAATACAAATGTCAATTTATTTTCTCTTCGTTCCATTCTGTTCCCTCTCAAGAATGTGGAATCCAGTGTCTTTTTTTCTTCCTTATGTGCATAAAATATAATGGATTGGACATGTTCATATTCAAGTATTACTAGATTTCTTTTGTACGAAACTTGTGACTCTTCAGGTAATATTAAGCCCTTTTCCTAAGCACCTTTGAAAATATATCATGGGGAAAATAATTTGGTTCTTGCAAACACTGTTTAATCATCGTCATATGAGCTTTAACAGAAAAATATATTTAAACAGTGAAATCACTAAAAAATCAGAGATTTTGAAAACTAAGGAAAATATTTCAATTCCCCTGAAAATGAACAGATTTTTAAAAAAATTATAATTGTGGTTTCTTATTATTTTGATATCAGCAGAACCAGAGTTGAGTAATAGATTTGCATGTTAAAGCTTAATATATTTACAGACTCTTATTGTGATAATCTCTTGGCTGTGGTTTCCAGTGTTTTGCTTATGATGTAGGATTTTATATACAAGTTTGTTTACATAGCCCAATGCCTGTCTCTTGGCTAGTGTGAAATTTCTTAGAAGCTTTGGGTAGCCCTGAGAGATGGGACTTCTTTCTCTTGTGTTGTTAGTTGAAGAGCCATTGTAGGAGCAGTAGCAAATCCCAGCTCAGGGAGTTGTGCCATACTGGGGTCAAAACTCAAATTTCCTATTCAAGTAAGAATAAAGACAAACTGAAGGTTTGAAAGAAGCATAAAACGGAGAATGAAAACAGCTACGTATGAACATATTTGAAGCAAAATCTGTGGTAAAAGTGTTCCTAAGTCAAAAAAGAACCACCCCAGAAGTTGTTTTGTAGTACTGATACATACTGAAACTCTAAGAGTAATTGAGGAAATCCATGAAGCACTCATCTCCTGCTTTACTAGTGACCCCACGTTAAATAAACTTTGATGTAGCAAAGACAACTTTTTGATCTTCCTTAGTACTGCTTTACTTCCCAACTCTCTTTCAATACCCCACAATCTCTAGAAATAAAAATCATGAAGTGATAAGCAAAATTGATATCTTCCTAGATATTTTAAAATACAGTTCTCAGAAGCTGCTCTTCCAGAAGAATCATTGGACTGGAACGTACTTCCCAATGCATTCCCCTAGAGAAGGATCGTTATCTACAATAAAGGCTGGTACATGGGACATATAATTTCCAACTAGGACCAAAGATTGCATTTCATGTCTGACAGAATCCTTGGTTACAAGAACTAGAAACTGACTTTAGGTATCTGAAGCAAGGTAACACAATTTATTAGAAAGATATTGAGAGAGTCCAGAATTTGTCGAGACTAATGAGGCCAATCTTATAAGTCAGATATCTGTAGCTCCAAAACTCAAAAATTACAGCACTTTTAAGGAGGACCAGATTGCTGAAAACACTCTCTCCACTGCTATAGGACATAGCTGCTACCTGACATCGCTATTGGTGCAATTAAACACTCTTTCAGTTATTGAAAATGAAGGATAACTAGTTTTTCTTTAAAATATTTTACAGCTTTATTAAAGCATAACTGATATTCAATAAACTGCACATAGTTAATGTATACAGTTTGATGAGTTTGGACATATGCACATACCCATGATACCATCACCACAATCAAGGTACTGAAGATATTCATCACCTCTAAAAGTTTTCTTATATCCCTCTGTGTTTTGTTTGTTTTGTTTAAGACCACATAACAAAAGCTCTACCTTCTTAACAAAATGTTGGGTGCACAATACCATCTTGTTTATTACAGGCATGGTGTTGTACAGTAGGTCTCTAGGGCTTATTCATCTTGTGTGATTGTAACTTTATACCAGTTGAACAGCATCTCCCTATTTCCCCTTCCCCCCATCCCTTAGCAATCACCATTCTGTTCTATAAATTTAATTATTTCGGATAACTGGTTCTTTATTTTTGTATCACTCATTCCAGATATATAGCTGAAGGCTCTCAAATCCCATCTTATAGGTGAAGAAATAGGGACACAAGAAGTAAAGGCCCTTTCTACGTTTACAAAGCTAGAAGTGTCAGGGGGTAGGACTGAAAAACAAGATTCTGGTTTCAGACTCCAACTTCCTAAAAAAATGCATGATAAGTATTGAATCACACTATACATTAAATGTTCCATTATCAGTAAAACGTATTTTCAATGTGTAAATTTCATCAATTGTATATGAATAGGAAGTGCACACATCAGGAAATAAAAATATTCTCTTCCTGAAGTATATACCAAGGACCAACTGCAATAAAATTCTCTAGAGATTGGTAACCTATGGATTTCAGTGATCCATTCAAGATTACTTAATCAAAAATTATATGATTAAGATGTAAGTTTAGCAAGTACTTCAAGAAGTAGTGACAAATGTAAAGCCTGAAAACACCAAATTTCCCTTTGTCACTTAGTAGGTCAAAATTGGAATAAAAACAAAACATATTTTTATTACTTTAAAATAAACTGGCAGCATAGCTGCTAAGATATTTTATAATAACTCATCAATAACAGGATTGTTTAAAAATTGTTATAGAAAATCACCATGATAAAATCAACTTCTTTTGCATCTAATAATTTATGCTTGATATGCATTATGAGTGTAATATTAATATGCAAGATAATTCAAGCAGCCTGACTGATCTCATTAACTAGTCATCAAATTAACTTTAAATTCATGGGATCATTACTGGTTCTTTGTTTTTTTGTTTTCTTTTGCTTATCTTATTATTTCTCTTAGAAAGAGCAATACAAATATAGGAGAATGAACACACACACACACACACACACACACACACAGAGAAAGATTTCTAAGGTAAGACCTTGGCAACAAACCTACAGGTGTGTGTGCAATTTTTTCTTCAACACCATGTTTGCTAAAGAGGTCCCCAAAGAAATCATATCTCCCGGTTTGTTAAAAATATATTTTTTCTTGGAAAGATAACATTTGAGCAAAGTAACACATTTTATTTGTAAAACCGAAACAAAAATAGTAGAAATATTAAGTAACAATATCAAGTGACAAATAATTACACTAAATATTTTATGTTTATCTAGTGTCTCCTTTTACCATTTAAAAAATTTTTTGATTTGAATTTTATCCCATTATGTATGCATACAGCATTTTAGAGGATCTATTTTTTGTTTTGCCAAAATTGAAAAACTTCAATTTTTTTTTTTAAACATCTTTATTGAAGTATAATTGCTTTACAATGGTGTGTTAGTTTCTGCTTTATAACAAAGTGAATCAGTTATACATATACATATGTTCCCATATCTCTTCCCTCTTGCATCTCCCTCCTTCCCACCCTCCCTATCCCACCCCTCTAGGTGGTCACAAAGCACCGAGCTGATCTCCCCGTGCTATGCGGCTGCTTCCCACTAGCTATCTATTTTACATTTGATAGTGTATATACGTCCATGACACTCTCTCACCCTGTCACATCTCACCCCTCCCCCTCCCCATATCCTCAAGTCCATTCTCTAGTAGGTCTGTGTCTTTATTCCCATCTTGCCACTAGGTTCTTCATGACCTTTTTTTTTTTCCCCTTAGATTCCATATATATGTGTTAGCATACTGTATTTGTTTTTCTCTTTCTGACTTACTTCACTCTGTATGACAGACTCTAACTCCATCCACCTCATTACAAATACCTCCATTTCATTTCTTCTTATGGCTGAGTAATATTCCATTGTATATATGTGCCACATCTTCTTTATCCATTCATCCGATGATGGACACTTAGGTTGCTTCCATGTTCTGGCTATTGTAAATAGAGCTGCAATGAACATTTTGGTACACGACTCTTTTTGAATTATGGTTTTCTCAGGGTATATGCCCAGTAGTGGGATTGCTGGGTCATATGGTAGTTCTATTTTTAGTTTTTTAAGGAACCTCCATACTGTTCTCCATAGTGGCTGTATCAATTTACATTCCCACCAACAGTGCAAGAGTGTTCCCTTTTCTCCACACCCTCTCCAGCATTTATTGTTTCTAGATTTTTTGATGATGGCCATTCTGACCGGTGTGAGATGATACCTCATTGTAGTTTTGATTTGCATTTCTCTAATGATTAATGATGTTGAGCATTCTTTCATGTGTCTGTTGGCAATCTGTATATCTTCTTTGGAGAAATGTCTATTTAGGTCTTCTGCCCATTTTTCGATTGAGTTGTTTGTTTTTTTGTTATGGAGCTGCATGTGCTGCTTGTAAATCTTGGAGATTAATCCTTTGTCAGTTGCTTCATTTGCAAATATTTTCTCCCATTCTGAGGGTTGTCTTTTGGTCTTGTTTATGGTTTCCTTTGCTGTGCAAAAGCTTTTAAGTTTCATTAGGTCCCATTTGTTTATTTTTGTTTTTATTTCCATTTCTCTAGGGGCTGGGTCAAAAAGGATCTTGCTGTGATTTATGTCATAGAGTATTCTGCCTATGTTTTCCTCTAAGAGTTTGATAGTGCCTGGCCTTACACTTAGGTCTTTAATCCATTTTGAGTTTATTTTTGTGTATGGTGTCAGGGAGTGTTCTAATTTCATACTTTTACATGTACCTGTCCAATTTTCCCAGCACCACTTATTGAAGAGGCTGTCTTTTCTCCACTGTATATGCTTGCCCCCTTTATCAAAGATAAGGTGACCATATGTGTGTGGGTTTATCTCTGGGCTTTCTATCCTGTTCCATTGATCTATATTTCTGTTTTTGTGCCAGTACCAAACTGTCGTGATTACTGTAGCTTTGTAATATAGTCTGAAGTCAGGGAGCCTGATTCCTCCAGCTCCATTTTTCGTTCTCAAGATTGCTTTGGCTATTCGGGGTCTTTTGTGTTTCCATACAAATTGTGAAATTTTTTGTTCTAGTTCTGGGGAAAATGCCAGTGGTAGTTTGATAGGGATTGCATTGAATCTGTAGATTGCTTTGGGTAGTAGAGTCATTTTCACAATGTTGATTCTTCCAATCCAAGAACATGGTATATCTCTCCATCTATTTGTATCATCTTTAATTTCTTTCATCAGTGTCCTATAATTTTCTGCATACAGGTCTTTTGTCTCCTTAGGTAGGTTTATTCCTAGATATTTTATTCTTTTTGTTGCAATGGTAAACGGGAGTGTTTTCTTAATTTCACTTTCAGATTTTTCATCATTAGTATATAGGAATGCAAGAGATTTCTGTGCATTAATTTTGTATCCTGTTACTTTACCAAATTCATTAATTAGCTCTAGTAGTTTTCTGGTAGCATCTTTAGGATTCTCTATGTATAGTATCATGTCATCTGCAAACAGTGACAGCTTTACTTCTTCTTTTCCGATTTGGATTCCTTTTATTTCTTTTTCTTCTCTGATTGCTGTGGCTAACACTTCCAAAACTATGTTGAATAATAGTGGTGAGAGTGGGCAACCTTGTCTTGTTCCTGATCTTAGAGGAAATGGTTTCAGTTTTTCACCATTGAGGACAATGTTGGCTGTGGGTTTGTCATATATGGCCTTTATTATGTTGAGGAAATTTCCCTCTATGCCTACTTTCTGCAGGGCTTTTATCATAAATGGGTGTTGAATTTTGTCAAAAGCTTTCTCTGCATCTATTGAGATGATCATATTGTTTTTATCATTCAATTTGTTAATATGATGTATCACGTTGATTGATTTGCATATATTGAAGAATCCTTGCATTCCTGGAATAAACCCCACTTGATCATGGTGTATAATCCTTTTAATGTGCTGTTGGATTCTGTTTGCTAGTATCTTGTTGAGGATTTTTGCATCTATGTTCATCAGTGATATTGGCCTGTAGTTTTCTTTCTTTGTGACATCTTTGTCTGGTTTGGGTATCAGGGTGATGGTGGCCTCGTAGAATGAGTTGGGGAGTGTTCCTCCCTCTGCAATATTTTGGAAGAGTTTGAGAAGGATAGGTGTTAGCTCTTCTCTAAATGTTTGATAGAATTCGCCTGTGAAGCCATCTGGTCCTGGGCTTTTGTGTGTTGGAAGATTTTTAATCACAGTTTCAATTTCAGTGCTTGTGATTGGTCTGTTCATATTTTCTATTTCTTCCTGGTTCAGTCTCGGCAGGTTGTGCATTTCTAAGAATCTGTCCATTTCTTCCAGGTTGTCCATTTTATTGGCATAGAGTTGCTTGTAGTAATCCCTCATGATCGTTTGTATTTCTGCAGTGTCAGTGGTTACTTCTCCTTTTTCATTTCTAATTCTATTGATTTGAGTCTTCTCCATTTTTCTCTTGATGAGTCTGGCTAATGGTTTATCAATTTTGTTTATCTTCTCAAAGAACCAGCTTTTAGTTTCATTGATTTTTGCTATTGTTTCCTTCATTTCTTTTTCATTTATTTCTGATTTGATCTTTATGATTTCTTTCCTTCTGCTAGCTTTGGGGTTTTTTTGTTCTTCTTTCTCTAATTGCTTTAGGTGCAAGGTTAGGTTGTTTATTCGAGATGTTTCTTGTTTCTTGATGTAGGCTTGTATTGCTATAAACTTCCCTCTTAGAACTGCTTTTGCTGCATCCCATAGGTTTTGGGTCGTCGTGTCTCCATTGTCATTTGTTTCTAGGTATTTTTTGATTTCCCCTTTGATTTCTTCAGTGATGACTTCGTTATTAAGTAGTGTATTGTGTAGCCTCCATGTGTTTGTATTTTTTACAGATCTTTTCCTGTAATTCATATCTAGTCTCATAGCATTGTGGTCAGAAAAGATACTTGATACGATTTCAATTTTCTTAAATTTACCAAGGCTTGATTTGTGACCCAAGATATGATCTATCCTGGAGAATATTCCATGAGCACTTGAGAAAAATGTGTATTCTGTTGTTTTTGGGTGGAATGTCCTATAAATATCAATTAAGTCCATCTTGTTTAATGTATCATTTAAAGCTTGTGTTTCCTTATTTATTTTCATTTTGGATGATCTGTCCATTGGTGAAAGTGGGGTGTTAAAGTCCCCTACTATGATTGTGTTACTGTCGATTTCCCCTTTTATGGTTGTTAGTATTTGCCTCATGTATTGAGGTGCTCCTATGTTGGGTGCATAAATATTTACAATTGTTATACTTTCCTCTTGGATCGATCCCTTGATCAATATATAGTGTCCTTCTTTGTCTCTTGTAATAGTCTTTATTTTAAAGTCTATTTTGTCTGAAATGAGAATTGCTACTCCAGCTTTCTCTTGATTTCCATTTGTGTGGAATATCTTTTTCCATCCCCTCACTTTCAGTCTGTATGTGTCTCTAGGTCTGAAGTGGGTCTCTTGTAGACAGCATATATATGGGTCTTGTTTTTGTATCCATTCAGCCAGTCTGTGTCTTTTGGTGGGAGCATTTAATCCATTTACATTTAAGGTAATTATCGATATGTATGTTCCTATTCCCATTTTCTTAAATATTTTGGGTTTGTTATTGTAGGTGTTTTCCTTCTCTTGTGTTTCTTGCCTGGAGAAGTTCCTTTAGCATTTGTTGTAAAGCTGGTTTGGTGGTGCTGAACTCTCTCAGCTTTTGCTTGTCTGTAAAGGTTTTAATTTCTCCATCAAATCTGAATGAGATCCTTGCTGGGTAGAGTAACCTTGGTTGTAGGTTTTTCTCCTTCATCACTTTAAGTATATCCTGCCACTCCCTTCTGGCTTGCAGAGTTTCTGCTGAAAGATCAGCTGTTTACCTTATGGGGATTCCCTTGTGTGTTATTTGTTGTTTTTCCCTTGCTGCTTTTAATATGTTTTCTTTATATTTAATTTTGGATAGTTTGATTAATATGTGTCTTGGCGTGTTTCTCCTTGGATTTATCCTGTATGGGACTCTCTGTGCTTCCAGGACTTGATTAACTATTTCCTTTCCCATATTAGGGAAGTTTTCAACTATAATCTCTTCAAATATTTTCTCAGTCCCCTTCTTTTTCTCTTCTTCTTCTGGGACCCCTATAATTCGAATGTTGGTGCGTTTAATGTTGTCCCAGAGGTCTCTGAGACTGTCCTCAGTTCTTTTCATTCTTTTTTCTTTATTCTGCTCTGCAGTAGTTATTTCCACCATTTTATCTTCCAGGTCACTTATCCGTTCTTCTGCCTCAGTTATTCTGCTATTGATCCCGTCTAGAGTATTTTTAATTTCATTTATTGTGTTTTTCATCATTGCTTGGTTCCTCTTTAGTTCTTCTACGTCCTTGTTAAATGTTTCTTGCATTTTGTCTATTCTATTTCCAAGATTTTGGATCATCTTTACTATCATTATTCTGAATTCTTTTTCAGGTAGACTGTCTATTTCGTCTTCATTTGTTAGGTCTGGTGTGTTTTGACCCTGCTCCTTCACCTGCTGTGTGTTTTTTTGTCTTCTCATTTTGCTTATCTTACTGTGTTTGGGATCTCCTTTTCACAGGCTGCAGGTTCATAGTTCTCGTTGTTTTTGGTATCTGTCCCCAGTGGCTAAGGTTGTTTCAGTGGGCTCTGTAGGCTTCCTGGTGGAGAGGACTGGTGCCTGTGTTCTGGTGTATGAGACTGGATCTTGTCTTTCAGGTGTTCAGGACTGCATCCTCTGGTGTGTTTTGAGGTGTTTGTGACCTTATTATGATTTTAGGCAGCCTCTCTGCTAATGGGTGGGGTTGTGTTCCTGTCTTGCTAGTTGTTTGGCATAGGGTGTCCAGCACTGTAGCTTGCTGGTCGTTGAGTGAAGCTGGGTCTTGATGTTGAGATGGAGATCTCTGGGAGATTTTCGCCGTTTGGTATTACGTGGAGCTGGGAGGTCTCTTGTGGACCAGTGTCCTGAAGTTGGCTCTCCCACCCCAGAGGCACAGCCCTGACGCCTGGCTGGAGCACCAAGAGCCTTTCATCCACACAGCTCTGAATAAAAGGGAGAAAAAATAGAAAGAAAGAAAGAAAGAGGATAAAATAAAATAAAATAAAGCTATTATAATAAAAAATAAGAAAAAAATTACTAAGAAAAAATTTTTTTATTTGTAAAAATAGACATTAATTTTTTATAATAAAAAATAAGAAAAAAATTTTTAAGAAAAAATTTGTTAAGAAAAAAAATTTTTAATTTTTTAAAATAAAAAATATGAAAAAACTTATTAAAATTTTTTTTTAATTTTAAAAATAGAAAATAAGGATAAAATTATTAAGAAAACATTTATTAGGAAAAAAAATTTTTTTAAGTAAAAAAAAACAAAAAACGGACGGACCTAACCCTAGGACTAATGGTGAAAGCAAAGCTATACAGACAAAATCTCACCCAGAAGCATACACATATACACTCACAAAAAAAGGAAAAGGGGAAAAATTAATATATCCTGCTCCCAAAGTCCACCTCCTGAATTTGGGATGATTTGTTGTCTATTCAGGTATGCAACAGATGCAGGCACATCAAGTTGTTTGTGGAGCTTTAATCCGCTGCTTCTGAGGCTGCTGGGAGAGATTTCCCTTTCTCTTCTTTGTTCGTACAGCTCCCGGGGTTCAGCTTTGGATTTGGATCCGCCTATGCATGTAGGTCGCCTGAGGGTGTCTGTTTCCCGCCCAGACAGAATGGGGTTAAAGGAGCAGCTGATTCGGGGGCTCTGGCTCAGTCAGGCCGGGGGGAGGGAGCGGTACGGAGGAGGCGGGGCGAGCCTGCGGCGGCAGAGGCCGGCGTGACGTTGCAGCAGCCTGAGGCGCGCCGTGCGTTCTCCCGGGTAAGTTGTCCCCAGATCACGGGAGCCTGGCTGCACCGGCTCCCGGGAGGGGCGGTGTGGAGAGTGACCTGTGCTCGCACACAGGCTTCTTGGTGGTGGCAGCAGCAGCCTTAGCGTCTCATGCCCGTCTCTGGGGTCCGCGCTGATAACCGCGGCTCGCGCCCGTCTCTGGAGCTCGTTTAGGCAGCACTCTGAATCCCCTCTCCTTGCGTGCCGCGAAACAAAGAGGCAAGAAAAAGTCTCTTGCCTCTTCGGCAGCTGCAGACTTTTTTCCGGACTCCCTCCCGGCTAGCTGTGGCGCACTAACCCCCTTCAGGCTGTGTTCACGCAGCCAACCCCAGTCCTCTCCCTGCGATCCGACCGAAGCCCGAGCCTCAGCTCCCAGCCCCCGCCCGCCCCGGCGGCTGAGCAGACAAGCCTCTCGGGCTGGTGAGTGCTGGTCGGCACCGATCCTCTGTGCGGGAATCTCTCTGCTTTGCCCTCCGCACCCCTGTGGCTGCGCTCTCATCCGTGGCTCCGAAGCTTCCCCCCCTGCCACCCGCAGTCTCTGCCCGCGAAGGGGCTTCCTAGTGTGTGGAAACCTTTCCTCCCTCACAGCTCTCTCCCACTTGTGCAGGTCCCGTCCCTATTCTTTTGTATGTTATTTCTCTTTTCTTTTGCCCTACCCAAATACGTGGGGATTTTCTTGCCTTTTGGGAGGTCTGACGTCTTCTGCCAGCGTTCAGTGGGTGTTCTGTAGGAGCAGTTCCACGTGTAGATGTATTTCTACTGTATCTGTGGGAAGGAAGGTGATCTCCGCGTCTTACTCTTCCGCCATCTTACCCAGCTCCCCGAAAAACTTCAATTTTTGATCAGAGAGTTTTACCCTTTTACCTTTATCTTGATCATCATTATACTATTATATAAGATTAACTATCTTATTTGTATTTTCTATTAATCATACTTTATTTCTTTGTTCTTTTCTGAATTTAGCCTGTTAATGTGGTTTCTTTCCTATTATTGCTGTAACATATGACCCCAAACTTAGCGTTAAAAAAACGATTTTGTGTTAAAAAAAAACACAAATTAATCTTCTTACAGTCCTGGAAGTTAGAAGTCTGAAATGGATCTCATTTGCCTAAAAGCAAAGTGTTGGTAGGACTTTGTTCCTCCGGAGTCTCTATGGGTGAGTTTGTTTCTTTGTCTTTTCCAGCTTCTAAAGACTGCCTTCATTACCTTGGCTCACTGCCACTTCCTCCATTTTCAAGACCTGGAAAAGACTGCTGAGTCCTTATACTGCATGACTCTGGCACTCCTCTTCCGAGTTAAATCTCTCTCTACGTCTCTCTTATAAGGACACTTGTAATTAAATTTAGGGGCCCCCTGGATAATTCACCATAATCTTCCCATCTCATGATGCTTAATAACATCTGTGAAGTCCCTTTGACCATGTATGTTAACATATTCACAGGTTCCAGGAATTCAGACACTGACATTTTGATGGGAAATTATTCAGCCAACGATAAACTTAAATAGTTGGGTTTTTGTTTAGTTTTTTTCTCATATGATAAACCAACCTTGCATTCCTGGGAAAACACCACTTGGTAATGATATGTTATCCATCTTGCATATTGCTGGATTTGAAATGTTATAAAATCAAATTAAGCACATTTGCATCTTTGTTCATGAAGGTATTAGTCTATAGTTTTATTTTAAAGACTCTGGTTTTAATATCAGGATAATGCTCTCCTTGTCAAATGAGGCAGGAAATACTCCATCCTCTTTGAATTCAAGAGTTTATGTAGAATTTCTTTATATATATTTAGGAGAATTTGGCACAATATACAAAGTATAATACAACATGACCATGTATGATTTATATCTGGAATGCAGAATTTATTCAATATTCAAAATTAAGTCAATCAATGAAATTCCCTTTATTAGACAAAGATTTTTTATCTCAGTAGATGCAGTAAAATCACTTGAAAAAATTCAACACCTATTCATAATAATAAAAAAACTTAGCAAATTAGAAAATAAATTCTCAACCGGTGAGGGGGTAAACATATTGTTGTATATTATACAATGGAATAAATCTAGTGATTCTCACAACATTGATTATTCTCAAAATCATTATGTGAGAGTAAATAGACTGACATGTCAAGAATATATGCTGCATAATTCTATTTATGGAAGTTGATGGGTAAGCAAGATCTGATAGAAATAATAACAGCATTTGCCTCTGGATAATAGAGACTAACTTGAAGAAATTTTCCAAGGGGTAGAACATGTTCTATATCTTGATTGTATTTTTGGTTGCAGACTTCTTGAAATTTGTTAAAATGTCAAATTTTACACATACGATCTGTTTCTTTCACTGTACATATATTTACCTGAATAAAAAATATAAGCACATAAACAAAAGTTAGCAAGTAAAAAAATAACACCAACTATCTTTGATTTACCAGCATGTTGGGAAGTAAACATGATTAAATTTTAAACTCTTTGTAGAATGGGTTAATATTTCTTATGTGTACATATTTATTTCATGTGCATTTATATAAGTGAACTGCTCAAACATAATCACAAAATGAAATGTAGCTTTTTTATATAGATCACCAATAGCTCTTTTTATTATAGAGATATTAAGGAAGGAGAATAGATTTAATAAAAACATCTTGTTCCCATATTCTCAAATACATGGCTCTGCTATAAATAAGTTTCCACAGAAACACCTACTGCTTATCAAAGTTTGAGCCAAGAAAATCTCAAATGTACCTTTTTTGAATCCAACTGAAACTTTGTGATTGAAAAGTTTTCTTTCATCATGTTTTTCAATATTCTTTTAAGTTACCCAATTCCTCTGAATCTTCACAAAAAATCTCTATATTTGGGGGAAAATGCCTAGTGTTAAGTTCCCTCAAACCTTACTTTTCATTCTCTTGACTTCATACCTCAACTAAAGCTTTAAAAAATCATTTTCAACTATAGTGTAATATACTAACCCTGTATATTACAATAAAAGTATTGTAGCCCTAACTAAATTGTACTAAAAATATTTCTGTACTAAGGTGCTCTTTCCATGTTTCTATTTCAATGATTTTGCCATAGTTGTTAATTTGTTGAAGATGAAAATAGTTGTGCTTATGACTCACCTTATCTAGGTCTTAGTTTTTTATTCATGAGATATTATATAGGTTAATGACAAATAATTCAACATGTTCTACCTAATAACATAAAATGGAATAAATATTACAGAAGATGCAGGCACATTATTATTCA